>NC_051847.1:162886005-162898827 GCF_002237135.1 Teleopsis dalmanni | reverse complement strand
TCTACATAAAGCTGCAACAACTGGCTGCAATTTTAACATTGGTGGATCCTCTTCGATAAGTGTTAAAACTAGCTCAAAGTGTTCCAAACGTGGTTTAAGTAAAAGCCTCGACACACAATTTCCCAAAAATGTGATTTCAGTATCCTTCACATCCATTTCTATAAGAGATGATAAACGTAGTGTTGAAACACTTTCATTTAAAGCTATTGAATCCAAAAATATATCAATAGCTTTTCTTGATTCTGTAAGATTTTGTTTTTCTAATTGATATATAACTTCCAAATTTTTGAGCGTGCACGTAGAACTTTTTAACGCCATACCCCAACCCATTAAATCTGTGGGAACAGAGCGTACTTGTACCCACAAGGGTTTCGTTTCTAATGGAGATATAGGTGGATGCTTCGATATGCCAAGAATATCACATAGAGCTGCTATATTCGCTTCACTATATCCACCAGCCAAAGCTAGAGTAAATACAGTTTGTGGTGATAGCCATAATGGCGTCAATCTTGATAAGAGGATATGTGCGCGTTCGCCAAGTAGTGCCATTGCAAACTTTAATACTTTTAATAATTCTGGATCTAACTCATCTCCAATAGCCATACCTGTAATTTCGGCTGCCAAAAGACCCGGGCGAGATACCAATGACGCAATATAATTAGCTGCTAAAAACTCCATCATTCCAGTGCATATTGGATTAAATACATACTCAGCTTTCTTTTTAGCTGTTTTTCCATATAAAACACATTTATCTAAACAACCCATTATATGATCAGGAGTTGAGCAATACATTTTAATCTCATTCATGGTCAAACAAGTACGTTTCATTTTTATACAAAATAGAGCCAATCTACCTAATTCAGACACCACAGCAGACGAAGCACCGGGAACTACACAATTCATAATTGATTCGACTACATCCAATTCATCAATAGGCAAGTCACCACCGTGTGCATCAAAAATTGAAGCCACTGCCAAGCAGCCAAGCGGTGTTTTAATTGCTTTACGTAGATGAGGACTTTCCTGAATTGCATCTAACATTCTGGATGGACCACCCCACTGCCCGCCTTCCAAAATCGAAACTGATCTACCCCATGTTAAACCTTCATAAACAATATGTCGCTGAACAATAGGCATTAATTCCATGCAGCTAGATGAATACGTAGTTATAATAACTCTTGCTTCAGGAAATAATCTACCGTCAAGTAAATCGTATACATCTGAAGGATAATGTTTTGCAGTTGCACAAGCGGTAAAACTACCATTTTTATTTTTCTTCGGAGTTACCACAATATTAGCACTGGCGCTACCAGATTTCTGATTGCTTTGGCCGTAGCCATCTAAAATAATCAACAATTTTGGCCCAAGCGATTCCAATGAGTTCCATGCTGCACTAAAACCACCAACTCCACTCGTAAAGGGATTGAGAGATCCTTTCGGCAATATCTCCTAATAGAAAATACATTTTGATTCACATTTTATTAATTTAGAGTTTTTAAAAATTAAATTACCTTTTCCAAGTAATGAGCAAAACTACGTTTCAATTCATTGAGTGGAATAAATAAGGTTAGCGCTACGGGCGTACCTTTTTGTGGCCATGGTGGTTCCTTCGCCCAAGCATACAAAATTCTTAAGCAAAGATTACTTCGCGATGCCCAAGTGGGGCATTCAATTAAGCACCTTCGTGGTGCCTCCAGAAAAGTTCCTTCTTTTGTCTGAAATTATTTTTATTGTGTATGTAAGTAAATATTAAATTTACCTGTAAACATTTTCAATTACCTGTAAAGACACCAAAATCTGGTCAACTGTCAAAGAATCACTAAAACCATGCGAATTTAAACTGAGACGCAAATCTGGTTCAAGACGTGCACTGCATAAGGCACCCGGTTGAATAGGTATTGCCCAGGGTGGAATTACAGGCTCTTTAAAACTTAGTTCTTGATAAAGATTTCTTAAATAATTACTAAGCCGTGCCTAAATTAAAACAATTAATTTAATTCATGCTAGTTCTTGCATTAGCTTTTATACCTGTGGATCTCTTTGAGTTTCCGGAAGACATATTGGTGGCCCCGGTGGTGAAGGACATTCGAGCGAAGCATAAGAACCTGACAACTCACATTCACTTCTGTACACGGGAAGTGAAGTTTTTGGTTGGAACACCTTTTAAAAATAAAATTTTATTTAAAATTAATTTATAATTTATATTATTTTGTAAATATCTAAAAAAATATGTACTCGTAGATAAATATAATTTGTGTAAATAAATTGAATCGATAGAGGAGATAATGTACACAGTTTAAAGCTGCTTACAACAGCAATTCAAAAAGTTTAAAATAATAAAACGATGATGCATATGATATAACAGTTAAATTTAATGGAACAAATATCATGAATAAATAGATATGAACTCAAATTAATCACTGGACATTCTCAATTGGAAATGCCCCTATAACCACCAGTTTCTAAAGATGAGACTTAGGGACACAGATACTGTGAAATGCTGAATGGAACTTCCGCTCATTTTATCAGCTCGAACCCTCAGTTTATCAGGAGATGAGCTTAGCATTTTCGATTGACTTTTATTAAACCGATGAAATCTGGGACTTAGAATCAAGAAGAGCCTTTGTTACGTTTATAAGATAGCCTTAATTAGTCCATGTTAGTTTAAAAATCTTTCCTCAGGGTTATTACAATAGATTTTATAGATCATAAATTGCCACTGCTCTTTCTGATAATAATTATAGCAAGCAAAAACATCCATCTACGGATAGGATGGAATGGAATAATACATTTATTGCTGATGTTTATAATCCATTTAAAGCTACTCATTAAAGCAATTATTAGGCTTAGATAAAATCAAGTCAGTCACCTATTGTTTAATTTAAAAAGCCTTAATAAGGATTTTATCAAGCACATTAATTAACACAGGAGAAAATTAAATTAGAATTCAATTATAAATTGAGCTTTCTGGACAATTTTGTATCGTATTAATAAATATAAATATAAAATAGACTGAATATGAAAAATACTGAAGATTGCAAGAATCGGGAACGTATAATGAAATTATATTCTTTCGAAATATCATCAAGGCATACACATCTATTTATTCTGACAAATACTTATATTGTAACGTACAATTAATTTCAATATTTATAATCAATATCAATATTTTGAATCAAATAGTTAAGTTCGTGTTAATTAATTAATATAATTTATGAAAATTTACAATTTGTATCTAAGTTGATGCTACATCCAAATCTAAATTAATTTTATTGATACTTTTGAATGTTTTTACTTAGTTTCCGATTATTTATAATTATTATATTTATCTTACATACAATACCAAAAAATATTTATATCTGATAAACAGATTTTTAATTTCAAGGTTTATAACAAGCTCGATATCATTTTTCTACTATTCCACAAGATTCCACAAGGCTCACCAATATCTTCAACGCTATACAGTTTATATACCAATAATGGATCGAAGAATGCTTCCACTGTAAGTAAATAAGGTATAGGTACATTCTACACTCAGACAATTTATAAATAAGTTAACAGAATGCTTCCAAAAAAGTAAAATAACACGGAACCGTCAAAATGCAACACAACTAAAAGTCTACAATATCAATATAGCATAAAATTACAATCTAAAAAATCTGGGTCTCACAGAAGGTAAAGGATTCATGTTGAAAGTATTGAAAAACCAACAAGCAAATCAGAGTTAGTTTTTTACCGGCTACTATATTATAATAAGATAAGCGGTTAATAGATCAATCAAAGCCAAAGTGGTAAAATTTTTCGATAAGTTGTTGTAGATGAGCGCCAAACCTCCGCAGTTATAATGTTAAAACAAAAGATATATCATTTAAAAAGCAAGACATGGTGATAAGATATAGCGAGCTCCAGAGAGTTATAAACGTTTCATAAACTATCATAATATAATTTTAAAATCTACACGTCTCAGGTAAGGCATACAGAATGTCCTTTTCATAAATGAGCATTTGTAAATGATCGGAGAAATACCAATTCGAAATACCACTTAGCATTCAATTATAAATAGTAATATAATAATATAATAGTAATATAATAATATAATAGTAATATAATAGTAATATATTAATATAATAGTAATAAAGTAATATAATTCAATATAAACTATGATGAACTAAGTTGATCCACAATGAGGTTTTTCATGAACAAGTAATTTGTAATTAAAAAAAGTAACAGACCAGCTAAAAAGCTGGTTATTCACTACGCCCCGCGATAGTTCGTGTCTTCTGAGAGAAATGGAACTGAACTTATTGACAGGTAATTGTAATATTGTACCATGATCTGCATTACTAATTCGACAAGATAGGTCTATCAGAAGTGTTAGAATGTGGACCTTGCTTGTAAGTGAATGAAACTTATAGTCATATTTTTTGTGACTGTCTTTGATTTAGGCCAAGAGAAGGTTAATAAATTAGGTCTTTCTATCACCATGTGATATTAGGATGCCCTTAATATCTAACATTTAGCGTTCAAATATGTATTATATATTCAAATATATTCAAATATTCTTAGCTTATAGACTAACTAGACTTAGAGCTAACTAACTTAGCTTATATATAGACTTGTTGCTTTCATCTAGTCCATCAATATGGTATGGTATACCTATATATACCATATATGAATGCAGTACTCTGCTTCATTGGGACTCATTACCTCATGTATTCTTATCTTATGGCAGACTTGTTGCTATCATTAAGTCCATTATTATGGTATGATATATATATACCATGCCATATTGATGGTGATATTATATCCTGCTATATCATTCTACATTTTGAAGTGGGAAAATATATTTCTTTAAGAAAATTATTTTTTTTTGCATTGGAATCCCTACAAACTGAGTTCGTTACTAGAAATCACTGTGCCATTATTTTATATTTTAACGTAGTAATATATAAATTTAAAATTAAAAATTAATACACATATGATTATTATAAATTTAGTTAAAAATTTTATAATTATATTTTTAAAATCAAATTTATTAGGTGATTTATTTTATTATCAAAAAATAATGTCACTTAATTATTTTGTTTTTAATTTATATATGTTTCAACATACCCATGGACCACCTTGATCCCAATAGCCTTCCGTAACACCGTCAGCCCATTGAGACTCAAGCGGTAGCTCGGGCTCAAGTGGCCATGTCTGCGGTTTTTGTATTTTAGTTGTAGGTTGCTCCCTACGAGGGCAACCAAACACTGAGAGAGGGCAACCTATATTGGCGTTATGTGTACTTCGGCAGTCAATTAAATTTTATATCATTAATAACAAAACATTCGTAATTAATTACTTCATATTGGCTCGAACTTTGACTCCGTCAATTAATCATGTTAAGTGCAAAATAGTTGGACCATAAAGTCCAAAACAAATATTTGCACTCACACACAATTCCAATTCAATCCTTAGTATCTTAAATGCAAAAACATGAAATATGGCTTAATTGAATTATAAAAATGTTAAAATATGTGCGGATTTACACAAACGCTTTAAGCAAACCAAATCCTTTTGTTTTGCCCACGACACATAAAAATTATAATTTTTGCTTGCATTTCGTGCAAAATAATTTAATGCAAATTCGTATTTGCATTCAGTTTCAGATACAGCAACATCTACAGCTACAGCTACAGCTACAGCTACAGCTATAGATACAGATACAGATTCAGACTCAAATAGATTCAAACTCGAACTCAATGTGGCATTGTTTTGTTTTTTGTATTTTGTAGATGCGAAATATTTGAAACAATATGGCTGGGCTTAGTGCGTTGAAGCTGTGCGCTGGATACTCTTCTGTGGAAAATAATTTGTGATGCATGTGAATCCTTTGTGTTTCGTGCTTCTTTTTATTTACGAATTAAATTGAGTAAATGTAGATTTTGTAGATTTTGTGGGTTTATGGGTTTGTGCAGGCGCTTCGAGAGCACGCACGCACATTTGCGATATAAAATATTTATGCTGCATGTACAAAAATTATATTTAAACGGACCACATGGAATATATCAGCAGATAAAGGGAAGGTAAGGATGGTAAGGTTTCTGCGATTCAAAGAGATGCAAAGTATGAGATGCTACAAAGACATAAATTTTGAAATTCAGTTTAAAGGACCATCAAGATACTTTATACTTTCGCTGGCAGCGCCATAAAATTAAGCAAATTGCTGTTATGCATTTCAAATTCACTTCACAAAATTTGACACAATTTATTTTTGTTTAAAAATAAAATTTGAATATTCGAAACTTTCATGAATGTTGCAAATATTTCATTAAAAATATTTTCAACAGTTTCACACAAAAAAAAAATTCTTTATTCATTATTCATTATTCATTACATTAATATTTGGAATATTTGGAATATTTCACTACATACGATACTTGACGATGGATGTAATGCAGCGATATGAATTAAGTAATAAGTATAACATAATACATTAGTACTTGGTGAAAGGAGGAGAAAAATTTTTCAATTTCACAGTTGAAGGATACTTGCATCTCCCATCGAATGCAATAAGTACATTGCCATGAAAAAGGACAAGAGCAGCAGTTATAAATAATATGTCCTTCGTTAGACTAGTTTCTTTTTCAAGAATTGCTTCCATTTAACATTTTCAAATATTTGCTCCTGCAGCAGAGCTAAGGAAGAGCTTCCATATGGCAGGAGTACAATTGTAAATGCACCACAAGTCACCCACATAGTTAAAATATAAATCCAAAACAATTGCATTTAAGTGGGGATCAACTACAATAAAAATTTTCTTTGTATGTATGCGAAAACGCAGCCACACACAGATACAGCCACAAACTAAACTCTTTTCTAAACTAATTTGCTTCGATTATTTGTTAAGCTTTTAGTATTAATATTAAATTCCTTTGATGTGTTTGAGTCTCTAAAAAAAAATGTCCTTTCCACAAAGTCTGCAATTTTGCACAAACATCTCTTGCATTACTTATTGAACTTTTTGTTTAATAAAATCTACCACAGAACCGTTGAGTTTCGCATTTAATATCTCACAAATAGTAAAACTTTTTGCACTTTTAACCACCGAACAACAACTACACAACTTAAATTTATTAACTTTATTTATGGTGCATTAATTTTTATGGTGTAAAAAAGATTAAGAACAGGAGATAGATTTTATTTGGAAAAGAAATTATCCGTGCACCATAAAAAACCGAAGTAAAGTATCCGAGCTCTAAGTTTTAACTGAATCTATACTCCAAAAGATGTATCTCTAAGATACAAAATATTTAACGAAACCACGACACAGACTCTTATACCAGTAGCAATGTTATACGAGTTGTCTCGTTAAAAGATGCTGTTGTACTCTTATAAAACGTTTGAAAAGAGCAACGGTTTGTTGATAACAAACCGGCACACGAGGACACAAAAACATTTATCAATAAGGAATCTTATCAGGACTACTCTAAGGCAAACAAGTGTGAATCCAAACAACGAACGCAGTTGCACAATAGCAACAAACAAACGCAACACTTTGCCAAATAAAACCTTTGTAAATATTTTGAATGATAAACTGATAATACTGAATCCTTAAGGACATCCAATAATTCTTATCAAAATTTTTATAAAGGAAAAATATTTAATATTGATGAATAAAGAATAAATGGGCTTTAGTGAAGAAACTATTATTATTATTATTATTATATTATATTATATTATTATTAAAATATTATATTATTATTATATTATATTATTATTAAAATATTAATTTATTATTATATTAAATTATTATTTTAATATCATATTTAATGTGATATTATCACTTATCATAATATTTTTTAATCATAATTTTTTTTTAATTAGAATTATATTTCATATTAACAAAAACTTAATTTAAATGATAGATGAAATGAATTTCTTTAGAATATATTTTTAAGACCAAATAAAAAAAAATATCCTTCATAATAATACTGAATCCTTAAGGATATTTAAAAATTCTTATCAATATCACAAATTTTTGTAAAGGAAAAATATTTATTATAAATAAATAAATAATAAATAAATAAATGGGCACTAGTAAAGAAAATATTTATTATTATAATATTATATTATATATTATTTTATTTATTTATTATTTTAATAACATATTATAATGTGATATTATTATCACATATCATAACATTTTTTAATCATATTTTTTTTTAATTAGGTAAATATTTCATATTAATAAAAACACTAAATGAATTGAAATGAATAGATGAAAAGAATTATTTTAGACTATATTTTTAAAACAATATACAAAAAAAAAAAACAATGTCATTCAGAATAATACCTAATCCTTAAGGATATATAAGAATTCTTATCAAAATTTTATAAAAATTTATTTAAATTATTTATTTAAATTTTTTTATTTAAACCATTAAAAATTTTAATGGTTTTGTATTAATGAATTTAAATGGGTTTTAGTGAAGAAAATATTTATAATTTAAACATAAAGACATAATATTTAATATTTTTTAATAATATTCTTTTGATTTAGAAAAATATTTCATTGTAAATATACAAATAAATTGAACTATAAACATAAAATGAATTATTTTTTATTTTAAACCAAATAAAAAAAAATCCGAAATAATACTGAATCCTTAAGATATAAAAAAACTGTTATCAAAATTTTTTTGAAAGTAAAATATTTTATATTAATGTATTTAAGCGAGCTTTAGTGAATAAAATATTTAAAATAAATGATAAAGGATATTTAAAATAAAAGATTTTAAATTAAAACTTAAAGTTATGTTTGATAGTTAGTTGTGGTGGATGGAGGAACAAATCCTCGTCAATTAGCTAAGAAAGTCGTGTTAAATCCACAAATTCTCGTAATAATAGGTAGTAAAGAGACATTCAAGCTAGAACCAACGAGAGGCATTTATAACATAAATGTATAATAGTTAATAAATTTTATTTATGTTCTATTTTATTCAGAAAAATATTTTAAACTATATTTTTTACATTAAATAAAAATATAAAAAACTTTAATAGTTAGAACAACCTTCTAAACACCCTTCTAAACACATTATATCCGCTGTAGCTAAAATTACTTATATTAATAAAATTAAGACTTGGTCGTTTCTATTGGTATAAGCTAATTTATAAATGTTAAATAACGTGTTTGTTTATATTTTACATATAAAACATGTGACAAATATTGCAATTTTTGGGAATTTCATGTCTAGGAAATTTATTTTTAATTTTGCATTTGATATTTTTCGTCTCAAATGAGTTGATTTATTTATAATGAGCTCATTTTTATGCAACCTCTTTGTGTGGTTAATTATCCTCATTAGCAGCCTTAATGACCAACGGCTCTGCCCTAGTCTCCGTTTAAATGAGACCAGTGGAAACATGGTATTACACAAGCTACTGATTTTAATATGTAATTTATATTATTTAATACATAATTAATACTTTATATTGCAGAATTATAAAAGATATTGGGTATTTAGAGTTATAGAAATTGAATTGCTTAATGTTATTTATAACAGATACTTTGAGGTAATAAACTCATAGATTATAAGCATAACTCAGAAGTTAATAAATAGATTTAAATTAATCAAAACTCGAAAGAAAAACAATAAATTGAGAAGTCTCAGGTGATCTTCGCATTAATTGACATTCGTTATTACGCATAACCCGTACATAACAACAACAATAGAAAAAATATTTGCAGTAACAACAACAACAGTAGAAGTGAAAAAAAAAATAAACCGGAAAGAAAGTAACTGTTATTAAAATTGGAACAAATAAGAAATATTTTCTGGAAAAAACCTTTGATATGATGTTTCCTTATAAAAAAAGTGACTTAAGATATATACAGGATATTTCGTATCAGTCTGCTTTAAAATTTGTAAGGTATTTCATTGGTTCGAGATAGACTCGTATACGAAGGGATATACTTGTATATTTAATATTTACCGAGTAATACAATGCCAAACGAAACTCTATTAGACAAAGTATGTATTCAAGATATCTCCTTGATATCTCAAAAATAGTTAATCTGAATAGTCTGATTTGTATACTGAATATTTTTTCGTCTCTTTCGCATTTTTAAACCCTTATATAATATTAAAATTTTGGGATACAAAATCGTTAGAGTTTCCTTCCTTACAACTCAAAACAAAAATTAGTAAAAATCTAATAATATAAACATTTTTCATTATCCAAAGAGATTCTATCTCTCGCATTTTCTTTCTCAAAGTTTTGACTGTTATCATTAGATAAATTAAAAGAAATCAATCACTTATATAAAGAAAATAATTAATAGTATTTAATATAAAATTAGTATTTTAAAAGTTCAAAAACAAAAAGTAAACAATATATACATACCTCAAATATATTTCTTTCCAGTGAGCTATATCGAGTGTTCAACAAATTTATGTGGAAAAAATTGTTATATCATTAAAAACCTTTATTAAAACAGTTTTCAAGTCTTAACTTTTTAAACTTCTAAAATTGTCGATGTATGTGCATATAAGAAATATTAGATAACCGAACACTTGTATGGCTAATTTCCAACTGAACGCCTGTTGAACCTATGGTTTTGAAAGAAATAATACAAAACATCCCACAGACGATACAACATACACTCACTGCCGGTAAGTAAACAATCGTATTTGTCCGTATTACTATGAGATGAGAGTTGTACTGCGCAGACTGTAGGTCCTCGCTAAGCGCATACGAAGAGAGAACTTAACGAAGTATGGATATAATACTTTCATAACTCTTCTCTCTGATATATAAACTCAGGGTCGGAACACAATATTCTTCACACATTTCATCTCGTTACTGCGTGTGTAATGTCAAATTTGCGGCTGCTGTCCACTTGGAGGGAGGGAGCAGGCCGCGTTCTTCGTTCGTGATTCGAATGAACACAAAGCGTACCGAAACGTTTAAACAAAGGTGACCCCGTTTAGTGTATTACATTACTTTTTTTGGTAGGATGGCATCAAGGAAGGAAGGAAGGCCAAACAATTGTGTAGGGCGTAGGAGTCACATTAGAGTAATGGCTTAGGAATGAAGCTAGTTGCTCTTAATGGCAGCAATTATTTTAGGTATTTTATGTTCCTTTCAATGGATAAACGCTTATAAGGAATTGAAATTGTGTTAATCAAAAGTTATAATTTGACTACGGAGAACCTCTAGAAATAACTTCGTTAGTTATATTATGGGTTTTCATTTAACGACAAATTTATGTATGAAAATTATTTTTACTAGACTAATAATAAGCGTTTCAGTTATCCTATAATCTGACAAATAAATTTCTAATAATGCTGCCACGAAATGTATGTATGTAACAACACATTTTATTATATTTCAATCATACGAGTACATAACAGTCTTTTAAATATCCACTTTAAGATATAATCCATGTACTTACCTCTTTTTGAACTACTCCAAACAATTGCTTTGTCAGGGGATTTTGTTGTAGTTGCATTTGAATTTGTTGTTTTTGCTTTTGAACTGTGCCATCAAATTGTTTCGTTCCGATTTCATGGCTCGAACCACCACGTACTAGGCTGGGTCGATGTAAAATCGGGGACCGTGTCTGATCACCATGCATTTGTTGTATTCCATTTAAAGTGCCATCCGACCTTTTATTCTCATTAATTTGCAAACGATTTATGTTGCCGTAATGTTGCTTTGAGGCATCCATAACAATTTCTTTACTTTCCGCGGAAGAACCTGTATGCTCACCCTCAGCCTTCACTTGTTTATCATCGGTAGCTATATGCTTCTGATTATCAAGGACATATTTTTGTGTATTTTGGTTAGTCTGTGGATTTCGTGCCTGACTGCCAATCCGTGCATTCACTTTACATTTCTCTATGGTATTGTTATCGCATGCAATTTCCCCTGGCGGTCCTATGAGATTTAATTGCTCAAAACTGCTGCAACTCGTCTCGTCTGGCCGTTTTTGTAAAAGTGTTGATCTGAGTGCAGGACGTGGAGTTGCAGTTAATGGTAGTGCAAAACGACGTGGCGCTGCAGTGGGCTGTTCCTGTGCATTGTCTGCGCTTTGTTCTATTTCGGAACGTTGATTATTGATTCGTAGTGGATGAGTCTGATGTTGGGCGTTTGGAGGAGCTTGATTTTGCTGTGTGCGATATACATTTAACTCATTACAATTTGGTTGTTGTTTTAGCTCTATATAATCGTTGCTATTGTACTTGTTCACAACTGCGCCATCACCGCAATTGTTAGGATTATTTCGAAACCGTGAGTGTAGTTGTTGCTGCTGCTGTTGGTCCTGCTGCTGCTGCTGCTGTTGCTGTTGCTGTAATTGTTGTCTTTGTTGCTGCTGCTCATGACAGGACAACAATGTCAGATTGTCAAGCATTCTATTTTGGTTATTTACACCATTACTACTTATATTTTCCCAATGCCGTAATTGCAATTCAACGATGTTGTTGTTGTACTTACTGCTGCAATCCGCCCCGCGCCGTCCACTACTTGGTTGTGTATTCGCATATTCAGTCTGTGTATTTAAAATTTGTGTCGTGGTTGGTGTTTTGTGTTGTTGCTGCTGTTGGTATTGTTGCTTTAATAATTTTACATTAACCTTGCTTAAGGCATCTGTTTCTGGTTCAATGTTGAGCGAGTTCATGTGCTGTTGCTTTAGTACGTTGCGCGTTTGTTGTTGCTCAATTATGTCATATGTTGGAGGATTGTTGTAGTCGGGTGGACACTGATACGGTGGAGTTTTAAGCTTTGATTTCAAATTAACATATTCACGCGGTAACGAGGAATTAACATTGCACC
>NC_051847.1:162838089-162885905 GCF_002237135.1 Teleopsis dalmanni | reverse complement strand
CCTTTCCATTAAAACTGAAAACAACATCGTACAAATGTTCTCTGCGGAACATATTACAGTACTGGATCGTTTCGATGGCTTATCGATTTCAAAATGTCGATAGCTCCTCATAAATACGATTATTTATGTAGTTTCAAAAAAGCCAATGGTAACAAATCGGATAGGACTTATTTTGTCGCAACAATGTTTAAACAGTACGTAATGTGTAGTTGTGGTATACCACATTTAGGTGAACCTAAATATTTTCTACAACCATATCTTCAACTTTACGCAGAAGAAAAATTGATGACTATGTACCACTCCTTCCAAATTTCCAAAAGATAGAATTCTACAATACTTTCAAACTAAATGCCCTACTAACTAACTTTCTATGGATACAATGATCTTTCGATAATTACTTTTAGAACAAAATGCAAAATGCAACAATTTTGTTTATTGACATATCCTCCAAGCAAAAAATAAGTATCTTCAATAAAGAAAATGCAATGTAAGAACCCTTCACAGTGTTCGTAGTAAGTTTTCAAAATATATTCAATGGTTATTAAACGTTCCATATTACAAAAAGGCAAGCTTTCAATATATACATGATGCCTTAAATGCACTTCTGTTCAAGACAAATCATTAAATCAAATGATTTGTGCTGCCAAATCAGGACAACGAAATGGTCAACCATTTATGTTATGACAATCTACTCGTATATATATAAAAATGAATGTTGTCTGTCTATCTGCCCGTCGTTTGTACTCGATGGACTCAAAAACCATACATCCAATCACCGTGAAATTATAAACATAGATATATCCCCGAGAAGGTTTTTGCGAATTTTTATTAAAATCAGAGTTGGGGTTCTAGGTTCATTTAATTAGTAATATTTTGGTAAGAGTGTATTCTGTAATATAATTTCCAATATCATTTAAAACAATCTAGCAATCCTAGATTGTTAGATTGTGAGAAGACAGTTTGGTTTTTACATTCGTACAGTTTGTGTTTTAGTTTAGTTTTGAGTAAATATAATAAATGATATAGAAAAATTTATTTAATTTAATTTATTAAAATCAGAGGGAAATACGTTTTATTTAACACCACAATTATGCCACCAAAGCGAAGTGCCATCGGTCGAACCACGGTTGCCACTTATGGTACTTTAGTACCAAAATTGGTACTTTTTTGTTCGTTTGGTACTCATGTTCAAAAAATGGTACATTTTTGACGACCCAACTTTATTGTGGATATTTCCAATTAATTTTTTTTTATAAATGCAACTTTGCACTATTTTATATTTTGTTCATTTATAACACTATGAAAAACACAGAACGAAAAAACAAAAAGGTCCAAAAAAATGTTGGACCTTTCTTTACAGAAATGGTACCTTTTTAAACCAATTTTGGTACAAAAAAAAATTTTCAAGTGGCAACCGTGGGTCGAACTAAAAATCAAGCAAAAAGGAGAAGAGAAGAACGAGCTTCAGAAACAATTAACAGAGAAAAACTAGGCAAGAAAGAGATCGAGTTCACACTGCTCTTGTTCGATCATTAGAAACGAGTGAGTGACACAAAGTTCGCCGGGTCAGCTAGTTTATATCATAAATTATATCACCATAAACGTATTTGTCTTATTTACATATAAATTTGTATAGATTAGAATAACGATTTTACATTTCAGAACCGACCTAATCATAACTGACCTGTTGTGATATGTATACATAAGACAATCATCAGCTTAGCTCTATTATAAACAATTAGAACACAAGATATCAGCTAATATCAGTAGCTTAAAAATACAGAACAGCGATTTCATAATATATTTCTAAAGGAAATGTTTATGCAAAGTACGTCTACTAATATTATATAATATCATTTCTGAACCCCAACTCGGATATTTACATACTTGATGCTCTACATATTAAAAGCTTCAGGAGAATAGTGATACTAATACTTATAACTTCGTTAAAAAACTTTCTTAAAAAACTTTATTAAAAAAACTCCACTCTTGAATTCCAATTTGAATATTTATATAGTTGATATTCTACAAATGGTGTGAGAATTATAAATATTTTAACATTGTATAAAATAGGTTATATCAGTAAGTAAAATTTTATTCTTTCTTAAATACTTTTATATTTTCACATACATGCATACATTATAATAAAAACAATAACAGCAGCAACAGCTAATAATTCTGCTTTATAGTTAGGTCGATATTCAGATCCCCTAAATATCTGATTAGTGGATAACATTGAGATATATAGATAATCTAGATAATCTAGATAGATATATTTAGATAAGATTAGATAGTAGATCATTATTAGTAATAGTTTCCATTATTAAACTGATTTATTTAATAATAACAGAGAATCAAAGCAATCAGTTTCAAAAATCCAACTGTAGAACTTTGATTCAGAGAAATGAAGAACTGATTAAAATATCTTAAGAATAACTGATAAAACTGAACCATTTAAATTGGCGCGTAATGGTACAGTGATAGTCACTAGGTCTTGGTATTCAGGCGATGGACACATTGTAATCATTACTGATCTTTTAAATCAAGTATATCTTCTATCAAAAGCTAGACCAAGTATTTCATATTATCTTCCTATTCTATTTCTAATTCGTTTAATATTTGTTAGTGAATTTTATTGTATTAGTCTATAAGCTTTTATTTGAAACTGTAATTCGAATCCAATATCTCTGACCATAATTCGACTTAAAACCATTTTTGAGCAATCCTCGATTTATATATTTATTTAATAATAATTTTGTTGTTAAACGAGTAATTGATCAATAGTCTTTTAATTTTTCCGGGCTTTAGGTCATGTTTTTAAAAATTATATTTTTATATTAAATAAATATATACATAAGTAAAAAACTGTGATTTAATCTTAAGTTTATAATAGGTATAAGTTATTATTTAATAATATAATTTTTAAAAACGCGACCTGAAGCCCGACAAAATTTAATACACATAACTATAGAGGTTAACAGTAACATAAATATTATAATACACTTTTTTAAAAAAAAATTTTTTTTTTAAATTTAATTTGATCTAATATTTCTTATAATGTAGCAATAATTAAATATAAATCTTAAAATAAATTAAATATAAGACTTAAAAAAAATAAAAAGAAAATAATTAAAAACAAAATAATTAATAAAAAAATTTTTGATCGTTAAAATAATAAATTATTAAAACAATACACTGTATTTATTTAAAAAATAAACAAATAAAATTTTTAATTTATTATCATAGCATATAATTTTATAAAAATATACTAATTAAATAATTAATAATAAAATTTTTAGTCGTTAAAATATTAAATTATTAAAACAATAAACTACATTTATTTTAAAAATAAGCAAATAAAATATTTAATTTATTATAATTATATATATAATTTAATTAAAATATATAAATTAAATAATTAATAATTATTACAGTAAATTATTAAAACAATAAACTATATTTATTTTAAAAATAACAAGTATAGTATATAATTTATTATAATTATAAATAAATAAAATATTTTATAAAATAAAATACTAATTAAATAAAATAATAATAAAATATTATTAATAAATAAATAATAAATAATAATAAAAAATAAATAAAAATAATTTAATTTAATAAAATTTTTAATTTATTATCATTACATGTAATTTTATATAAAATATATTAATTAAATAATTAAAAAAAAAATTTTTTGGTCGTTAAAACAATAAACTATATTTATTTAAAAAATAAACAAAGAAGATAATTTATTATCATTATATATAATTTTATATAAAATATATAAATTAAATAATTAATAACACAATTTTTGGTGGTTAAAACAATAAATTATTAAAACAAAAAACTATATTTATTTTAAAAATAACAAATATAGTATTTAATTTATTATAATTATAAATAAATAAAATATTTTATAAAATAAAATACTAATTAAATAAAATAATAATAAAATATTATTAAAAAAATAAATCATAATTAATAATAATAAATAAATAAAATATAATTTAATTTAACAAAATTTTTAATTTATTATCATTATATGTAATTTTATATAAAATATATAAATTAAATAATTATTAACACAATTTTTGGTGGTTAAAACAATAAATTATTAAAGCAATAAATTATATTTATTTGAAAAATAAACAAATAAAATATTTAATTAATTATCGTATCATATAATATTATATAAAATAAATACTATTTATATTATTTTATTATATATTTATTATGACTGGAATTTAAAAATTTAATTTGTAAATTAAATTTAAACAAATAAATCAATCAATTAAATCAATTGAAATTTATTTTAGAAAATTACATGTTTTTAAAAATCAAATAATAAAATTTAAATAAAAAAAATTTTTAAATTATATGGGAAACGCTTGAATAAAAAGCGTTTAGAATATAATAGACTCTTACCTATTGTGTGTAGTTTACTTAAATGTCGATATGAATGAAGCCTTTATATGCAAATTTTACAGTGTACCAGCCAAAATATTTACATAATTGAGCAAATAAAATAATATTTATTTGCTAAATACTTTCCCATCACATTTTTTTTCTAATCTTAAAACTGATTCACTACATCTTTTTTATGAAATCACATTTAAAATGTATATCTTAATTTGTACTTTTTGCGTTCGAATGAGAAAAAACGTTCTGTTTGTGATTTTATGTGGATTGCATACGAATTAGCAAATTTATTTTTGAAGCCTTCAGTTTTCGGTGAATACAATTAATTCAGAACTGAAGTATTTTTAATTACTAACACCGCAACCGGCAACGTCGGAACTGAAAATAATACTGACTTCATTCAGGGAAATCTAATTAATTGAAACACTTTTACATGAGAACAAATATTTTTTTCTAAACCAAGCACTTCCAACACTTTCCGTTGTGGAGGCATCAAAAACAATTCAATCATCATTGATTAAAGTTATCGAATGGTTCATACTCGTTGGTATTCCTTCTACTTTTGTTGTAGAAAATTATGCAAAGCGTGTATAAAAGCAAATTTATCTTATCAGTTTAATTAATGATCCAATTTGTTTATACTTTGTAGGTGTTGCAATTTCAATTTACTTCCAAAACATCGGCTCGTACGCAAAACTCTCACGTATTTCCATTATTAACGAACCCATTAATTATTTAGTTCTTAATGCAAAATCCAAAAATAGAACTAAGCCTCTTCCATCAAAATCGGATTTCATCGGACTTTTTCTTACTTCATTTAAATAAACACGCAAAACGCCCAATTATTTAAACAAAATTTTGCAACACGACCGCGCTAATCTCCATAAACAACCGTGCAATGCCGGCGAATCGCTGAAAACGACTAAATCAGTTGCTTGAACTTATGACTAATGAAGCCAAAGCCGCGGAATTTTGACATCGAATTCAAGTTTCGCAGATGTTCGCAGTCCGACGTAGCCCCGTTTTCGGTTCGCAGCGGCTGTATGACCGCTTGTATTTACAACCGCTTTCAATCAAAGGGCACTCTAACATAATTACTATACAACCGAACGGAAGAAGCTTCGTAGATACTACACACTCTTTTACATAGAATATCTCAATATCTCTATACAATATCTCGACAGCAAATTATAATTCAATAAAAACAATTTTATTCGATATTTGTCATTTTATGACGAAATAATTACAAACATAAACAGTCGAAATTTATTTTGGATATGAACACTGATAATAGTTAAGGCCCTTCCCTCCCCTCTCCTTCTGTAAAGGGAATAATCACCGAATTCGCTAAAGTGGGCAAGATGATTTCTTTTTAAATAAATCGTTTCGAAGCAGTGTTATAGTAAAAAAACGAGGTGATTTTAGGCAAAACTGCTAAAGCAATTTTTTGAAAAGAGGAAAATAGTATATGGTCAGCCAAAATTCGATCAATTAACTAAAAAATTTTGTGTTTGTCTTTACTTTGCTATTTGGACCTGTCTAACTTTTAAATAGTTTCTTTTCGCGTCACTTTAGGCAAGAAAAAATTAACATTAGGTACATATAAAGTTGGCTAAAAAGTATTTAGCGTTTAGGAAAATATGTCTTTCTGATTTGAAAACCCATTTAATAATTAAAACATTTTCCATTCTTTCGACTAAATATTGTGATTAGGGTTAAAGTTCTAAGACATGTTTGTTAAAATATGGGAGCTGAACACTGGTTCACTAAACCCGCTTAAGTTTTACTTAATATCTATTAAATACAATTCATAGTTAAGATTGTACTATTCATATCCAATAAGGAATGTTTAACAAAAAAAATGTTTCTGAAAAAATGAAGATGATATACAAAATAAATATTAAGTTAGATTTAGAGTTAGAAAGTTTTTACCATTTTAAAAAAATATTATTTCAAATTCAATCCTCTTTTTAATAATTCAAATTTTTTCCATTTTTTCATCTAAATTATTATTTACTTATTTACTTTACATGTCTCTACAGACACCTCTGCCACTTGCACGCCAATTTTCAGTCTCGTACATCAAGTCCGGCCAGTGCTCCCTTGAACTTGAACACTCCACTCGAGGCACAGTCTATCTTTACGCTTTCTTCCTCCAAGTACTGCTTTAAATACCTTTCTCGCTAAAGCTTCGTCATCCATTCTCTGACACTGAATGTTAATTCGTTAAATTATATTAATATCGTGATAAGGCGCGTACAGCTCGTGGTTCATTCAGTTGCGTTAGACGTCGCCAACTCGTAGAGAAACAAAGATCTTACGAAAAGTTTTTTTCTCGAACACTCCCAGTGCTGCATCATCATTCTATGATAACGTCCAAGCTTCTGCGCCATACAGAAACAAAAGAAGGATGAGCGAACTATAGAGCGAAAATTTTGTTTGTCGAAAGAGAGCTCTACATCCTAATTGCCTACTGAATTAGAATAAAGTGTTAGGAAAGTTAAGAGGAAAGAAGAGGAATTGTTCCAGGATAGATAAGTAGACAAGTGAACAAGTAGATGTAGAGTACCAAAGATCTTACAAAGTACTTTTCTCTCGAATACTCCCAGTGGTGATTCATCATTCTGTGATAACGTCCATGGTCCTGCGCCATACAGAAGCAAAAGAAGGATGAGCGAAATATAGAGCGAAAATTTTGTTTATCAAAAGAGAGCTCTACATCCTAATTGCCTATTAGATAAGAATTAAGCAAAATTAATATTAAGAAAATTAAGAGCAGAGAAGAGGAACTGTTCTAGGATAGACAAGTGGACAAGTCCACTCTAAAGAAGGACAATAACAGCAATTAACGTCAATTTGAATTATTAATTGTAGTCTTCAGTGACTCGCTTCGGTGATAATTCCCAAATAATACGACATTATTAAACCAGTATTTTTTATTTTATTGGTTTTATTGAAAAATCCATTTTTAAAATATGTATTTTGCTTATACAGTTTTTATTATTTTTTCATTGTTAATAATTTCACATATTTAATTAATTTTTGTTATATTTTAAAATACATATTTCATTTTATATACGCATTTAAATGTTTATTTAATTAATTTTTAAATTATTAAAAATATTCAGAATTTTGGGGATTTTACAATTTTTACAGGAATTCCTAGGTTATTTCTGAGAGATTTACTGAATTTTTGTTTGAAAATCGTTAATCAGCATTAATAATTTTCTTATATGAATTTTGTTAGTATTTATACGAGCAAATAATTATGCCATATTTATTTGTATCAATTAAATTATATAATCTATATATTTATATTATTACATGTAGTTGTGATTCTTAATTTAACTTTAGGCGAATTTTCGTAATATATCTTTTATAATTAGAATTAAAATTACAATTAAGATTTATTTAATTTTACAATTTACTTTTTTTAATTATTTATTTATAATTTTATTTCATGCTTATATAACTTAATATTATTTGGATATAGGTTAGTACTTTATTTTAAATACATCTATACCTAATTGTAAATATATTTTATGTATGTATATATAAAGATTATGAATAATTTGATTTCTTATTTATATAATTTTACACGCGTTTTATAGTATATTTATATAATTATTTTATTCAGTTTTATTTGTCACATAACCTAGCTTATAACCAAATACAGATACACGTCGGTGCAGTTATATTCCAGAAATGTTCGAGAATATATGCCCGCAACTAGAGCGTGCCATACTTTCACATATCAACAACACACACTCTTTCATGTCACTTTATCTAACTTCAGAGAGAAGTTAGATCCATGTTGTGAGAGATAACAGATGGATCTACGGATCATATGCTATCAATTAGATGTCGTTAATAATATTTCATAAATAATTTATGTAACTTCATTATTATTGGATTCGTTTTTCAACAAAATTGGTGTGTGATCAGGTAAGGATCATGTGAGTTTGATTCAACATATTTGATTAATTTGTTCTGGGTGATATCTCTTCAGTTACTTAATTATATATATATTTTACTCATATGTACTTTTATATATTAAACTATGTATTTCTGCATTTGTATTTGTGTGTTTTGCAAAATTTTCGAATTTATTTTAACTATGAAATCACGTGGTGGTACAAGATACGAAGTGAATTGTTAAGTTTAAATGTTTAAATACTTTTCATATTATACTTAAATAATAACAATAATTTTTAATTTTATACACATTTACATAAAACATTAGAATGTTTATGATTAGAACTGCCTCTCAACCGGAAAGCTACTGCATAAAATATATATGCCACAGTTCAACATAAATATGTACCGATTTTTGGTTTCTGTTTCTAGAATTTTGATTCAGTTTTATCCTTAAAGATATCTATTTAAAGTCTGAATAAATGATTTGCATATTGAATATAAATAAAGTCCAGTAACGAGTACAACTCATTAAACATATTTTTAAATTCAAACTTGATAATTTAATAACAAATAGTATTTTAATAAATTTTTATAAAATTCATAGTAAAAAATAATTTAACAATAAATTGCACATATCTATATTTTTAAAAAATATGGATTAAATTGAGATAAAGCAGGTATATAAAAAAGTGTTATTAATTTTATTAATAATAATTAATAATAATAATTTAATTAAATGCTTAAAATAAAATAATTACATATATTTTACTTAGTTGATGATCTCTATGTTCATTCTAACAAAAATGTATGGAAGGAAAATTAAAACTTTAATTTACAAAAGTATTTGGCAGTATAAATTAGTTTACAGAACGTTAATTAATATAACTCGGCCTTATTAATTTTGTTAATAATATATAAAGAAAATATTATCCAAACAATGTACAGAGAACTAAATCAAAAATAATACAACAATTGTTAATAACTTATAGATAGAGATCCCATTTGACCAATACATCGTCCTTCCTCATCAAAGGTAGCTAATGTGAGTCGAGATAATTTATTGCACAGTACACCATTTCCATTATTTTGTATAGGATTGGGTTCTAGATATTTAAAAAGACAAAATTTGAATTATTTATAAATTTAAAAAATAGAATTTATATAAAATTTTATTAGCTGAGTTTTGCTGAAAATTTTTTTAGTATTGATATTTAATTATTTATTAATATAATAAAAATAAAATATTTTAAATTTGCTAACACAAATATTTATAATAATAAAAGGGTTATTTTATAATAAATGTTAAATAAATAAATGTTTAATATAGTATAGCAATATAATAAATTTTTAAAAACTGGCAATATATATAAAAAAGTAAGAGTTCCTACATCGGAGAAACAATCCATACTTAGGGCTACATTATGTGGGCGATAAAGGATCTTCAAACACCAGACTTGTCAATTTCAATGCTTCAAATTTTTTAGCACACATTAAAAGCAAAAACAAATGTGATGATGAACGATCATTTAAACACCTGCATAAATTGATCCTAAGTCTAGATTGATACTCCGATTTAGGAGCTTCGTTTGTATTGGTAACTGTTAACATGCAGAACTTTTGATAGATTAGCAAAAGTTGTGAAGGAAAACTCTCAAATAAGGATAAGGCATAAGTTTTTTTAGAAAAATCATGTTTAAAACAAAAAGAATATTTTAGTCAGAAAGACCCTGTATTATCATGTGGTATAATTCAAAAAAGATTTACTCTATTTCGTTTCGTCGTTCAGATGAGCACCAAAGATGCTTAGCGACTAGGGCGCCTTAAAGATATAACAACTGCGTATATAGTTGATAATATCTATGATCTAGTAATGGAAGATCAAACACATTCAAATTTAGAACAATATTCTCGAAAGAACTTTTATTAAAATAAAAGGAGCACTTCTGATATCAAGTAATCTTTGCAATTATAACAGCATAGAAAGAGTTCCAGTATTGATTTTTAAATGTGGATAAGACATAGATACCATATATCACTGCCAGAGATGAAAAGTTACCTTTTTTGCTGGGTATTATTAATTGGCGCAAACGATTATTCCACTTTTAATATGAAAGGGATGGTTTGTTAATTTTTAGATGCAGTGAGACAAAGCTACATGCATACCAGTAATAAGGTATTACTTTTCTAGCTGGGTATTCAAAATTGACATAATAAATTATACCAATTTTAACAGTCACCATTTAGATGATGATTTTTGTTAGCAGGCCTTATAGTGACAACTGTCACATCATAGATAATTTTTAAAACTTCCTTCAAATTTTGGGATTGTCTTATTATCTTTTAAATTTGCTCCTAACAGTAGCTTACCATCATTTATTTAGTTTGGTAAATATCAAAAGGAAATGTAAGTGGAAAAAGTAATAAGAAGAAACGCTTATTCAATTTTTGTAAGAAATTAACAAAACCACGTACATATAGAATCACCCGAAATGCGAAATATTGTTTCTATCATTCTTGTCCTGACCCATAGTATGTGAAGTAGGTACAAAGAAAATATAACTAAGGTGTATTTGACCCTATCTTATATTTTATTTCTATATTGTTAATATTCGGAAGCAGAATTTTAACAGTATTTTAAAAATTTTATATTATTAGGTGATATAAAGGACATTTTGAGAAAGTGTAAACACTTTGAACCATTTGAACTTTTCGCCAATGATCGCTACTTTATACTCCGAAAACAAAAAAGCAGTCGAAAGCAGTAAACTTCTTCTGAAAAATGTATTCTAAAAAACTAGAAGGAACATATCTTGTGTGTTTTGTGTGTCTTGGAGTTATAAATAACTATACGATACTTTTGAACCGCTTAGAAGGATAAACTCCGTTTCCGGTTTGGTTTAATTGGTTTAATATTTCTGGTTTAATATTTTAATATTATCTAGAAAATCAAAAAGTTGGAAATATCGAAAATAATACTGATTCTCACCGAACAATGGGCTGTACGATGACATAGAGGTAGGCTGGGCCTGCTCTATCGAAACTTATATAAATCGTGTGCGCCGGCATTCGAAGAAGTGAGACCAAAAGTTATGTCATTGTTCAAGCTGACCCAGATACAGGTTTAAGTTTATAAGCCACAATTCTTTAATTCACTGAACAACATATACACTATAAAAATAGTGGATACTTGCATTTATCATGCGTGTAAAATTTAAACAATTTTTTTTTGGGTTATTTGAAGTGGGCTCGATCTTACTCCTAGATTATCTAACTACCTATCTAACATGTATCATGTAGATAAAGTTAATCCTTTAATAATGCGGGTATTGAATTCTCCTTGAAATTGGTTTACTCATTATTTATTAACATGTGACTTAGTTCTTATATTGTTTAACTTAAAATTTAAAAAATAATATGTTATACCTTCGTGGAATTGTTCAGATCCATTGCCGTCCTGTTTACGTTTTCTCATTTGTTCAGCAAAATGGGATATTAAGGCATCAATCATAGCAGCTTGTCTTGAAAATACTTGCATAAGTTTTGAGACTTGTATTCCATTTTCCACAGCATCAAACTAAAATAATTTTTATTTTAATAAAATACTATCATAAATATATAAAAATGCTCCTTTTACCTGCAAAAATATACAAGTCATACATTCGGGATCATCCGTTGAACTGGGTTTTGCGAAATCCCACGATAAGTCTTCAAAACGAAGTCCAAGCAGCAATGTCTACAAATATATTTTTCATGATATAATATAAATATTTTATTTTCGAATATACAGAGGAAATATTGGACTTACGCATTCGATTGGATCTATTATGAATACTCCACGCTCGTTCACGGCAATAATCACTTCAACATCTTTGTGATTTACTAAACTCATAAGACCACGCACTGGTTGCTCCACTTGTCCATAAAAGAATGCAGCACTAATAATAAATTAGAATTAATATAAGTTTATGAAAGTATAAAATGGAATAATAATTGCAGTTATAAAAAACAAAAATGTTAATAAATAAATAATATTAAATTTAATTTGTTTTTTAAATACATATATTTATTCTCTCTCTCCCTCTCTCTCTCTCTCTGTCTCTCTCTCTCTTTTTCTCTCTCTACATAAAGTAGAGCTAATACCTATATAGTCAACAAAACAAATTAAGAATTCGCAGTGTTCGAATAGAA
This sequence comes from Teleopsis dalmanni, assembly GCF_002237135.1. Classification (NCBI taxonomy): domain Eukaryota; kingdom Metazoa; phylum Arthropoda; class Insecta; order Diptera; family Diopsidae; genus Teleopsis; species Teleopsis dalmanni. Next base: position 162,873,377 of record NC_051847.1, on the reverse strand, counting down.
ATGAAAAGACAACAATAAAAATGTTAGATATTTTTTGAAGTTTAGCTCATCAAGTACTCATCATCAGTGGTCTTAAAAAATATTCAAATTTTTTAATTAGTTTATAGTCCGTATAGAATTTGTTTGGACTGCAAGTACCAAGCTTAAAACTCGTGCCAGACGAGACCAGTTTGGTCAGTCAAACTTAAGTAAATTAACTAAAATTTTTGTTGTTGTGTTTTCATTTCTATTCAAACCCTTCTTAATTTTATATAGTTTTGTTTCGTCATAAGACACGTCACTTTCAATAAAGAAAACTAACATAAACCAATTAAGAATTTTTCTATAAAAAGTTATAATTATAACTCATATAATTATTTACACAAATAATGAATATTGAAAATATTTATTTACCCATAAAATGGAAGCGCCCAGCAAAATTCTAAATATTTTCTCATTAATTTTCTCGTTGTGGCTGTCTGTGGTACCCTCTTGAATTGTTCAAGAAGTTTCACTTCAGCTGAATTCTTCCGACTGACTGGCAACCACGACCAGTTAGAACTTTTGGCAACATGTTGTGGTAAGAACCTTGATTGGTTTTCTCTACAATTTTTAAATTATAGAAAAATAAATATATATTTTAAATAAAATTAAACAACTTTATTCGTACCTAAAAAAACTGATTGTATGTGTATGCGAATTGTAAGGACCTAATTCTATACGCGCTTGAATACCACCTAACATTAATGAATGCACTGGTTCCATAATGTAACGACCGGTCAACACGTTGTGTTTCGCTTCTTCGTACAAAAGTTCTAATATCCTATGGTCTCTGAAATAAAATATAAAAAGTTTGTTAATATCTTTCCAGATTCACATATATAATAAAAAAAACATGTATATAACTTACTTTATTTTCTCTTCATCACGTTTCGAAAAGAAAACATTTCGTTTTAACATTATCATGGGCTCATCGAATTTTTTCTGAACCGGATTGCCATGACTAAATTTATCCAGTAAACTAGGCCACGCTACACGAACCACAAAAGGCCGATGATGGGATTTTAATTGGATTTCTAATAGCGCACTAGTCATCCATAAACCAAAAATACTTTGAGCCAGTAATTTGTTAGCTATTCCTAATTCTTCACAGCCCAGAGCAGCTGCCAGCATCACTTGTGTCGGACACTGAGCTGTTCCTTCGATCTCCATATGTACAGCAACTCGAGACATTAAATACACGCACGTGGGTATCACCTACGAATAAATAAATGATTTTTATTGTTATTTTTTTTTTTGGATAAAATAATATGGTATATAATATTAATTAAATTATTTTATTGTTTCACATACATTTTGCAGAGGCCTTGGTATCGACGATGACGCCGATTTAGCACCATTTAAGTAACTGGTATTGGTTGATGATGATGTTGAACTAAAATTGTTGTTTGGTATTCGAGATGTGGGATGTGATTGCACATCGGAAGCGTTGGTGCATTTCTGCTGATGTGGTATGAAATTTGTACTTACACCTGCAAAGAATGGTTCTTTAAGTAAAATAGAATAACACAATTTTCAGTTACGCACTTGTGTTTAAAAAAATATTAAATATTCTTAAATTATTCCAAGAGTCCTAAAATTACTACTTCTACTCAGATCTTACTCATATATATATACTCATATATTTAAGGATAGTTAAGGAATGTAATTGTATTTTTGAGAAAGATGAAATATCTCACTTTATAAATTAAGAGGAAAAATTTAGAAATTATTATTATGGAGTTACTTCTTGGCCTAGACTACCATGTAAATAAGATGTGACAGAATATTGCCCCTATCTGGATTCAGTGTCTAAGATGGATTTGCAGAAGCGAAAGTACATGACTGTATTTAGAGATAGTTATCAACAAATCACCCTGCTATATCTTACCGACCTACCTAAAAGAGCTGTCATACTGCAAAGTTAGGGACTTGGCCACGTTTATAGACTTGTGACTTATAAGGTTGATTCACTTTTCCTTAAAAGGGGGTGTCGTACCTTTCCACGTTTTTCGTACGGTAACATTGCATTGCAATCGTCCATTGTTTGAGCTCACGTAGGCTTTAGGCACAAGCCTATCATCTCTCCTAACCTAACGCTGCTATTTGATACATTACTTTAGTGGGCACCCTATCAGAAATTCATGTAATGAATACTCTGCATAGGGTACAAAGAATAGCTCTTTTTTTGTATCCACCAAGTAACGCACTGAAAATTAATCTGCACACGGTGGAACTGTTACGAAAGTAAACAGCTGTACCGTCGGCTTTGAGATTACTAAACTAGTGTTCTGTTGTGAAGAGTTAGGTACTATTATATACACAAATAAACAAATGTGTCACTTAAAGAACCTCAAAAAACTGCATCAACTCAAAAAATCGTCCCAAAATTACAAGATATAACAAGACAAGATTTAGTAAATTCTAGTAACTCTAAACATCTTAACATACAATTACCAGTATTTTATATCATGTTTCGAAAAGTTCGAGGTGACCTTGTCCAGGAGCCGGTGTTCAATAATATATAATATACATAGTATTTATTTTTTCGTAAGCTGTGTCAAGAAAAAAATCACCGCCATTTAAAAGTTGACATCTGTTTTTTCTTGTTTATATCTCAACACTTAGATTTAGATTTTTTCTTGTTTGACTGAACTATATTTGAGATACTTGAGAATTTCTTGGACAAGAGTTTTTTTTGACGTAAACTTTACTTTGACATCCCTAACGTTGGAAAATATTAAATATTAAACCCTTAAATAAAATAGGAGACTGTTCTAGGAAACACCCATTAAAAGCTAAATTATGATTTTAGGAAATTGTTCCAGGAAACACCCATTATAAGCTAAACTATGATTGAATCAGATGTAAGCCAAGCATATATACTATAATCCAATCTATCTCTTTCAGATAGTTAATATTTGGTAATAATTGAATATACCTATATCGGAAACTAAAAAAATTTGATAGAACTTTTAAAATTTTAAACTTACCAGCTGAACTGTCAAGACCTGTAACTGTATTTATGCTACCACTATTTAGAACATTATCATTTGAAACATTGCCATCATCGGTAACAACTCCAATTGCTCCATTTGACGCTCCACTAACTGCTGTTCCACCACCAGATGCAGAACAACCACTACTTGTGGGTAGAGCAGTACCAGCTGCAATCGCGCCATCATTTTCATTACGCACTTCACTTACTATACTTGAGACGCTCGATGATGAAGCGAACGTATTGCCAACAGCAGTTTGGATCTGTGCTGTGGTCACTACGCGATGAACCGTATACATCATTGGCGGACCAGGCAATGTCATGGTGCCTAGTGACACTGACGATGGCGGTAACAATTGTTCACAATTTCCATTACTACCAATATAACTAGTTTGTGTTGAGGCAGCTGCAACCACACGTCCATTATTGCTTGCTACTAAACTGCAATTAAGCGCTTCATCTATGGGATCTGTTGTAGTGCTCGGACTACAGATCAATTGATGTTGATGCTGATGCTGATGCTGATGTTGATGCTGATGCTGTTGCATATGATGTGAATGCGAATGTTGAATGTTATGTGGCTGTTGTTGTTGTTGTTGTTGCTGATGTTGTAACTGTTGAAGTTGTTGCTGCGTATGTGGCGTCGGTTGAATTTGATATTGCTGTAGCTGCTGTTGTTGTTGTTGTTGCTGCTGTTGCTGTTGGTGTTGTTGTTGCTGTTGTTGTTGATTTTGCTGTTGTTGATGCTGTTGATGATGGTGGGACTGTGAATGGTGATGATGTGCTATTGTTGTTTGACTTTGCTGTTGATGATGTTGCTGCTGTTGTTGGTGATGTTGTTGTTGCTGTTGTTGCTGTTGGTGATGTTGTTGTTGCTGTTGCTGTTGCTGTTGATGATGCAGTTGTTGCTGTTGCTGTTGGTGATGTGTATGTTGTTGTTGCTGTAATTGTTGTGAATTTTGTAAATGCATAGAAGGCGAAGGTGAAGATGTATTTAAGCGAGCTGTCCCCGCACTTCCACCTAAACCATAATAGTCGTCGCGACATCTGTAGTCTGTTGTATTATAATACAAACGTGATCTATAATAAAAAAATTAAAGTGAATTATATTATGAAGTAGCGTTTTTAATAAAAATTATTAAATATTATTTAATAAAATAAAATAAAGACCTAAATTATGATTTAAAAAATAAATCAATTAAACAATTTTGATTTCGTTTTCATGAGTCCTTCTACTATACCATAGAACTATGACACGTTTTAATGGAATTATATTAATTAAATACGTATAAAATAATAAAATTTGCATAATTTTTCCTAATATTTTAAAACAAACTTTGTGGATTTATCCACTGTGAACAGAAGCAAATGAGTTAGCGTTAATTATGACGTTTCACTTGTTACCAAGTAACGAGGATTTATGTCACTCGTCACGTTGCACACAAACATGAGGCTTTTCGAAAAGGGAAAACGTTGCACTGAAGTTGACAGAGTTGCTAACCACATATGAGCCCTAACTGCATTATGAAGTTTGCATAAAATAATATTTGTTAATTTATCGTAACATATTTCTAAATACATTTATCAAGATAATAACATGGCAAACTTTACTTAAATCCACTAACCATTGCCTTTTTTTCCTACAATTTAACGGTGTGCAATGCCAAAATGAAAATCATATTTTCATATAAAAAGTACAAATAGATTTCATTTTTTATAGCAGAAAATGTTTCTGAAGGTTGCCTCTAAAATGACAGAAAATTCGTACTTCTCCGTACTTCTCCCTGCAGTTTTCAGCGTTTCCATTTCCGTTCAACTCTCGGGATGAGATAAATATTGCAAGCAAAATTAAATGCTTGCAACGAAATGTGAACGTTGACCTAGAAACCTAATAAGCATTCCACATTATTTCTTACGCATTTTACTAGATTTAACTTCAAACTCAAACTTTCAAATGCATCAAAAAATCAGTTGTTTATGATGCAAAGCTGAATTCTTTTAAATGCGATGTATTTGGAATATATTTCCACAATTATGCGAGCGCAGAAGGCTCTACATAATGGCTGGGGGGAGAAGGGCGGTTCATAATACTTTTTAAGTGCTTGAAAGTTTAATACATATAAGCAAAAATTTTAATCATTTTATACGAATGATATATCGTATAGTATATCGCATTAATAATAAGAAGAAACAATGAGAAATTAATTCTTCAAAATCTTTCGTCATTTAAAAGAACATAACGAAGAAAATTTTATATATTTAAATCCTCTTCTATAAACACGACAAAACCATCAATTTTAAGTTTGAGAGTTCGGTATAACTTGAAGAGCATTTCTTCTTTCGATTTTGCAATATTTTAGCTCACTATGGAACGAGTCCACGAGTCAAGAACGAGTACTTTGACAGCCAGGCTGCTATTAAAGCTCTGTCTTCTTATACTTTCAAGTCAAAACAGGACCTCGAGGTTACGAGTTTCTACAGTTACTTGCAGTTCGGAATAACGCAAGTCTTTTTGGGTTCCGTGTCACAGAAGAGTTTTGGGAAATGAACAAGGTGTTGAGTTAGCTGGAATTGCAGCAAAAACTGCTTTCACATGCCTTCACCCTTTTGTGGGTTAAACTGGGTCAGTACAAAACAAATAATCAAGGAGAGGGAGATTAGTTTGCGGCTAGTGAAGATTTGCGGCTGGGAAGATTTTCCAGAACTTAAGCAAAGCAATGCACTAATCAAACCGTACTCCTACAAAAACATTCAAAATTCTCAAAAGGTAATTGATAGCTGCTAACGGGGTTCATTATAAGTTTTTATGATCTAAAACACCACCTACATAAACTACGATTATCTGCTAATAATGCCGACTATGCCTACAAGATAAGGAAACAACTATGCATATTCTTTTTATCTGTCCAGCTTTTACAATGCACAGAAAAAACTTATTTCATATGGAATTTCTGTCACCGGAATAGATTAAGAACTCTTCTCCAGATTTATATCAGGACTTTATTCATAAAATTTTAAGGGGCTTTGTGAAATTAAAAGTGTATTTGGTATTATTTATACTCTTCTGGCCGCACTACCGGCTCTTGAGCTATTTTACGACAATAGTTTTAATAATAAATAATAAGAAAAACGAGTCAAATATGTACATTTCATAATTGAAGAGTTCGTCCTTTTTATAACGGAATTCACCTCACAATCGTGAAATAGAAAAAAATGTAAGATTAAACTTTTTTGCTATAAGTCACTCATTCGACTTATATAGTTTGTAATTAGTTCTGATAAAGTGGAAAAATTCAACCTATTTAAATTAAAAACCTTCGGAACCATGTTAACTATAAACGTAAGTGTAACGGCAAGCATATTTTTTATTTTAAGATTATTAAAATAAAAACACCACTATTAACTAACTTTGGACAAAAGTCGACGTCTAAAATCAAAGAAAATATTGAAAAAGTAGAGACTACTATGCTCCATAATCTATATTTAAACTTACAGAGAGAAAGTCATGACCTTAGTATCCCTAAAGTTCTACTGGTTTTGAATTTTAGATTTTGGAAAGACTTTAAATCAGTACAAAAGTCTGGTATATAAAACAACAATTTTGCTCAAATTCACTCGCAAAGTCAAAAACACAATGAATACAATGGATCGAACATTGCCTTTACTATATCTAAACCAGTCTAACTATTTTGAACTCCACTCTAATGTAGATATTTCGTCGAATAAAAGTAGTGGAAGAATATACCGGACGTAGTCTGTGGATATTGCTTAGAAGAATGGAAAAAAACGAGGTGTCTATTTTGAAAATAACAGATGAGTATGTATAATGATGAGAAAAGAAAATAAAGAATGACTGACTGTAATATTACGAGGATGACGATGATGATTAGTTATACAACAGAATATTGAGATGGATATAATGAAACAGGTTTAAATATAATACTCAATAGATTATATTTTGCTACAAATCTCTCAAATACTAGCGAAGTAGGAAGTTCAAATCAATTAGTTGATTGACTTTTAAAAGTCGTCTTGATTATTGGCATTTATGAATATCTCAGAAGAGGAAGATATAGATAATAAAGAGGAAGATATTGGACATAGTTTCATTTTTGCTTTACTGAAAAGGAAAAGTTAATAGTCACCACAACTGCTAATGTTACACAAAACCACATAAAAAAAAAAAATAAATCAAATCTACTAATTCGAAAAGGGTTATTGGAGAAGAAACATTTTAAAAGCCTTAGAAGACTATTTAAGAAAAATGCAAACAAAAATTATGTGAAGATGATCTTTGATGAATATAAGGATATTCATATATAATTCATAGTCAATATATAAGGATGAAGATATACAGATTTACCTGAATATAAAATATACTTAACGTGTGCATTTTTATTAATTTAAAACTAGAAACTTAGGTTTCACATAAATATAAAAATAAATTTAGGTATAGTAAATCTTCCGAAACAACGAAGAGTTTCGAATTGAAGCACCGTAATTGAAACTCCATACTTTACTTTAGTGATAGAGTCTTGCTAGCCGGATAAATTATAATTATAAATTGTAATAACTGAACACGATTATGATTATAATACAAATATGTGTAAGAATAATTACTTAAAAATATACTCGTAAATAATAAAAGCACAACATGGGAATCAAATGGTATTTAATATTTCAAATACTAAATTAGAATAATATTTCACTTACTGATATTCCTGTGGTGTCAACTTCCTTCGCTGATACTGCAATGTGCCCACTGGCACAGGCATTACGTTAATATAATTTCCGGTCCCACTTGAATTACTGCTGCAGTACCCACTCGTACTGCTCGCGCTACCACCAAAACCAGTTGCAGCATTGGTCCCTCTCTGATTAAGCAGGGATTTACTGTTGGCATTTCTTGCAAGCAATTCTTTACAACTAAAACCAGAAGACGAATGACTAGAGCCGCAAGCACCGATATATTCCTGGTTAGAATTACCGCCGCAACCAATTGACGACGATGTCGCTGAAGAAATCGATGATGTTGATGCTGTTGACTGCGCTGCATTGCGACAATAAAATTTATTTGGATCCATTTCCTATTTACCACTCTCTTCATTTAAAATTATTTTTTGTTCACCATCTTTTACGGTGTCCAAGAAGGTCTATTGACTCAATCAAGATATATTACCGTCCGTCCTGTCCTTTTTTCTTATATGAAACCGGTGTTTTACCACTGCTCTCTCACTGGTAAGTCAGACGCATATCACCAATGCTCTCTTTCATCAAAGTCTTTCACTTTTCCTTTTTAATTATTTTATCTATCCTTGTTTATTGCCTCATTGTGTTCCTGATACATGACCGAATGTATTAAAATTGGTTTTCAGTGTATTTAAGTTTTATGTTTATTGTTAAATCATATTTAATTGTTTATATGATTTATTTGCTCTTTAATAGGCACAATGTTCTTTTTCGCTTCATTTTGGCAGTTTCAAGAACACATTTGAATTATCTATGAAAAAAATGTATATATGTTTATTATTATAACCTAATTTTAGAATTATTTCAATATATAATTTAATATGAATTGAAGTTAATCATATTAGCCCATTTATAATTATATATCATTAATTTTATTTTTAGAATTTATACTTATAATAATTTTTATTTAAAATATATTGTATGTTTAAGTACATATCATTATAATTGGATGTGAAAAAAGCTCTGTAGAATTTCCAAAAAATCCCTGTTGTAGTATTTGCTGCGTGACCCTATGCCCCACTAGGGAAAACGGTCACTAAGAAGAAATAGTATTTCCTGTGTTCTAAAGCTGCAGTTCTTACTATTTTCAAGTGCCATTTTCAACTTATATTTATATATATAACTCGGTAATAGTGTAAATTAATAATAATAATAGGGTAAATTAGTCAGATATTGGAAGGTCACCTGCGATAACAAAGATTGTCTAGCGGAGTGTTCAGCATTCTTCTTTCAATAATTACGCAGTCAGTGTCAGTGCCCATCACTGGCTACGAGAAGTTTCGGGAATCTTATTCCCGCATTCAAGTTCTATTCTTATTTATTATACACTTATTCAAGAGGAAACTGGTTTTGGGGGTTTTGGACATCTGAAAGGTGTGTCTTAAGATATAGCCCATGAACAGTGGATCATTTGTAATAGCCATTATTTGTATTCGAGTGAGCTTTGGTGCACAAAACTGTCTGTGAACATATGATAATAATACTTGAAATTTAGGATATAAGACATTAAATAACCACAACAACCTATTTTGAATTTTTTTCAACATATTTATATCAAAACATAATATAATTGATATAAAAGATAATATACAATAATTAAAAATATTATTTCGCCTTTTGAATTTCCTACGGAATAACCTTTTAAATTAGTTACCAGCTAATGATAATTACCAGTTAGGTGGTCAAACGTTTTAAGGATGTATGGCCTACATGCTATACTTCCAGCCATGTGATAAAATTTGGGGTTGGAATGCTTTCTGTTCATTGGAGTACATTTTAGGCTACATTTTTTGTTATTATCGAAGTTTAAGGTTATCTTAAAGCAAATAATATATTGATTGAAAAAATTTTATGCTACTAGAGCAGCTATGGATTTAAATATAATATTTAACAATATCGTAATAGAATGGATATCAATTGCTAAGATTCTTACTCTAATCTGAACTAATGTTGCACTTGGATAGTAGACAATCAGTTCTAAAATATATCACAAAATGTATTATGCTCAATATAGGGGCTCATTAATCTTTATATACTAGTGTGCTTGCTAACATTATACATACTTATGTATAAGATATATAAACCTTATAACCAGAGGCGAGGCGTCGAATGGTTCAGAGTGTTCACTGAACACCTTAACAAAGCTTTCTTTTTAGATTTTTTTTTATTAGGTAAATAATCTCGCTATATTGCTACTTAACATTTTTTATAATAGCTTTTCCAAACAGATTAACATAAACACAAAACGTAGAATACAAACAAAATCACACATATGTTAGATACACCCAACATTGCTTATAATTAATAAAAGAGAAAACACATTCCTCTTGAAATATACTAAGGTGCAGAATAAAAACTGCACCGCGTTGCTTACAAAGCATGCAAATGAAATAACATTCACATTGGGACTATGTTCAATATTGAATACACAACACAAAACATACAAACAAATATATGTACGTAAAATAATCTTAACTCTTAAATTAATGCGTGCAAGCAGTTCAGTAAAAAAAGTGCACTTCCAATGTTATGCAAAGTAAATACAAAAGAGAGAAGAAATGATTGAGCGGAAATCGCTTTACATTTGACGAGAGGATCATTCCACTAAACTGAACCAAAAGTTTATACAAAGCGTGCAAATACAATCAAAGTCACGGTTGCTGTTTTATATGGGGAAATGGTTCAGTATAAAAACTGAACCGGGCATTGTAAATACAAAGTAAAAGAGTAAATGAATGCATTAGAGTTTCTTACTCTTATATAGAGGTTGGAAATAAATCAAAACAAAGTCATTATTGCAATTTTATACTAACAAATGGTAAAAGTAAAGAAAGAGATTAAAGAAATTTGAAGTGAAAAATAATATTTAGAAATGGATAAATGTGTGATTAAAGATTTGATTCAAATATCTTTTTTTAAACGATCTTCTGAAAAAGTGGTTTTAATTCATAAAATGAATAGACCAACTCCAGATATGAAGAATTTGATACCTGTTGTAAAAATGTCAAAATCTATGGTAAGTCGTCGTTTTCCTACAGCTACAGCTTTATGGTAAATAAAAACCAGTGGATCACAGGCTACGAACATTTAAATGAATTGTTTTATTAGTCTTGTACGTTATTTGCTTGTGGAAAGGACAAAACTTAGAAGTAGGGGGAATACGTTATAGTTGGAATTCTGTTTTGATTAAATTGTGAACACCTTGCCAAAAAGCTGACGCCTCGCTACTGCTTATAACATATACTATACTTATAATTATCGTAAATGGCATATTCCTTTTTCTGAAGGCAGTTGAACTAAATATTGCTTATAGCTAATCTGAGTGTTGATTTTTCATATCACAGCCTAGAAACCACACCGGGTCTTAAGTTTTACTTGCCGATAAACATCTGATCTGAAATAACTCTACATTTGAATTTTTATATTAGAAAAATAAAAGATTGATTTGTGATAGTGAAGAATTGTCAATAGTGCTGACGAGGTTCCAAGAAGTCTACTATCAAAAATATGTAAACGATTTAATTTTTCAGTTGGTCCTTCAAAACATTACAAAAGTCTTACAAACATAAGTGCAATACATATTTTAAATAGTGTAGATCAATCCTACAACAAGTATACTATCCCAAAAGTTATTTAAAACTCGAAATATGTCACTCCAAATACGACAATTTTCCTAGTTCTCTAACATATAAAAGCCATATGTTTCTAAATGAGGATAAAAAAACACTGTGGATGAACTTAATACTAATAAATGTTAAAAAAATAAAAAATATTTAAAAAATATTTGACCAGATGAAAAATAAATCTTTTTTTTCATTTTTTAATAGAAAAAAATAAAATTTTAATTAAGAACTAAAAAAAATATTTTAAATTTCTTATCTAGTAAATGGAATTAATTGCTGGATTAATCGTTTCAATGTTATTCAACATTTCAATCAAGTGTGGGTAGATGCGAAATACATATAATCCATGCGTAACCCCTTCATTAATATTAGTACACTGTTTCAATATTTAACATATTAATAGTATTTTGATTAATATATAATTAATATATAAATTCGTTTAAAAGGATTTATTGTAAAACCAATAATTTTTTCAATGTTAACAAAATACGAAATAAAAATTAGGCGACTGTTTTGCCTAATAAATAATTGAACTGAATCATTACTGGTCATTACTTGAAAGAGAATAGAGGAAGGCGAATTAAAATATATAAATTATTCTTGAAAGGACAAAATTTTCTATTCCCATAAAAAAGTTCTGCAAAAACTAATAACAGAAATTCTATTCACCTAGAAAACCACAATCACACTCTTTAATGCATACTTTTTTTATTAATTTATAATTTATAATAATAATGTGTTTTACAGTGTAACATATTATTTTTTGTAAAAAAATATTTATATTTATTTATTGTATTTAAAAAAAAAATTATATATTCCACCATCAATATTTTATAACAATATAATTCCTACAATTAATTTATAAAAAAAACTTAATATTTTTTTTTATTTTATAGAAAATAAAATAGAAAGCCTTCATAATTAATAAGAATAATAATATATCATAGTGCAATATATTATTTTTAATAAAAAAAAACTTATTTTTATTTATTTTGTTTTATTAGAAATAATATATACTACCAAGAACCTTTATAATTAATAATAATAATATATTTTAAAGTGCAAAATATAGAAATAAATATATATATTGTTTTATTTATTAAAATAAAAAAAATGTTCTTTAATTTTATTTTATAAATAATAATATATTTGATAGTGTAATATATTATTTTTTATAAAAAAAAAACGTTTTTTCTTTATTTTATTTTCGGAAAATAATAGGTATATTCTACCAATAAGCTTTATAATAATAATAATAATAATATATTTCATAATGCAATATATTATTTTTAATAAAAAAGCTTTTAATTTTATTTATTTTATTTAACAAAAAAAGTATATTTTATAGAAAATAATATATACCAAAAGCCTTTCTAATTAATAATAGTATATTTCGTAGTATAGTATATTATTTTTAATAAAAAAATTGTGTTTTATTTTATTTTATAAATAATTTATTCTACCAAAAGCCATTTATGGTGCAACATATTATTTTTTATAAAGAAAAAGTTTTATTTTTATTTAATTTATTTTATAGAAAATAATATATATTGCTAACAACATTTATAATTAATAATAATATATTTTATATTATAATATATCATATTTTATAAAAAAAATTGTTTAATTTATTTAATATATTTTTTAAAAAATAATATATACTACCAACAGCCTTCATAATTCATAAAAATAATAATAATAATAATAATGATAATATTTTTCATAGTGCAATATATTATTTTATATAAAAAAATTTTCTTATTTTAATTTATAAATAATAATTTATCTACCAAGAGCCTTTATAGTGTAATACATTATTTTTTATAAAAAGAATTGTTAAATTTATTTATTTATTTTAACAGCCTTTATTATTGATAATAATAATATTTTTCATATTATTTTTTAAAACAAAAAATTGTCTTTTTCTTTATTTTATTTTTGAAAAATAATATATGCTACCAGCAGCCTTCATAATTCATAATAATAATAATAATATTATTTTTGATAGTATAATAATTTTTTATAAAAAAAATTTTGCTTTATTTTACTTTAATAATAATAATATATTTTACCAAGAGTCTTTATAGTGCAATACATTATTTTTTATATTTATAATATTTTATTTTTATTTATTTTATTTTATAAAAAATAATATATACTACCAACAACCTTTATAATTGATAATAATAATAATAATATTTTTCATAGTATAATAATTTTTTATAAAAAAATTTTGCTTTATTTTACTTTAATAATAATAATATATTTTACCAAGAGCCTTTATAGTGCAACACATTATTTTTTATATTATAATATTTTATTTTAATTTATTTTATTTTATAAAAAATAATATATACTACCAACAACCTTTATAATTGATAATAATAATAATAATCTTTTTCATAGTACAATAATTTTTTATAAAAAAAATTTTGCTTTATTTTCTTTTAAAAATAATAGTATATTTTACCAAGAGCCTTTATTGTGAAATACATTATTTTTTATTTTTATAATATTTTATTTTAATTTATTTTATTTTATAAAAAATAATATACTACCAACAGCCTTTCTAATTAGAATCTTAAGCTTATTTATTTTAAATAATGTTTATATTTTGATATCTGGATGTATCTTGTGTGACATTGTTGTGACATATTAGTGTGTGTATATATCCACATATCCATATGTGTCACACACTTTCAACTCTATTGTAAATAAAAAAAAATATTTAAACTTTGTGCGATATCTCAGAGGTGTGTGTAGATTTTGATTTTCTCTAGAATTTCTAAAATAGCGTTACGGTCTGCAGGCAGTGGAAATGTACTCCGCGTGCATTATTAAGTGAAAACCGAGAACCGCAGAACCTGAATTAAAAAATGTGCGTGTTTAGCTGTTGCCAGCGCATTTGTGGGTGGAGGGCAGTCAATATATATAAAATGGTTTAAGAGGCTTTCCCGCTACCCTACCAAAGTATTTATGTACATTTTCTTATGGTAACAGAAGCGCACACACACACGCACACACACTACTTTCAAACACAAACAAATGCACGAGCTTAAGTTGCTCAATGATTTATTTTTATTTTTGTTTAGTTGCCACCTGATTTAGAGTTTAAATCAAAATGCAGTCAGAAGCTTTAGTTTTTGAAGGGTTAAATATTTTTAATTGGAGAGTTTTTTCTAACTTCAATATTTGCAGCACTCATATTTGAAACATAGAATCGATTTATCTTAAGCAGAGGATGGCAACAGTTCTCACACACTAATTTTGCAATCCAATACTTTTGCACTGAAATAATACTTTGCTTTCGATACTTTTCGTTTGTAGTTTTGTAATTGAAGTGACACTGTAACACTGAACCTTAACATTTATAATATTGATATAGCACACATGGCTGTGAGTTCTTCAGCTTTTTATCTTAACTATTAACTATTTAAATGAGATTATTTAAATCCTTTTGTGTCAACTTCACACGCATTTAATGTGCAGTCACGATTTATTGGCCTTGTACACTTTTCTTCACTGTATTCCATCTTTCATTTTCTCTTTTCGATTTTTCATTTACTTCTTTATATATCCCAAGATATATTGTAATATGGCAGAAAATATTTTTGCATATTCATTCCTTTTCACATACCCTTTTATTTATATTTTATTCATAATTGTTATTAGGAAATTCCTCCAAAATATATCCATATAATTCTAATCAATACACATATTTACTTATGGGCCTCCCCCAAAAATTGGGTGGGACAACATCACGAACATAACTTCCGTTCCATCTAGAGATCCTTCTAACAACAAAACAAAAAGCCAGCTTTATGTGAAAAAATTATTAAACAACTTTGGGGCTTTCGAATTAAAGTATAGAATTTTTTCATAAGAAAATACACAATTTTTACAATTTTATATACCAAATAAATTTTTGTTTGAATACATTTTCACCACATCAATTCACAGCAACGAAATAACCGAACGTTCATCCAAGAAAATTCTTTGCACTTCGCTGCCGTCGTCCTCGTCACCCGTTCTTATTTTATATTTTCTAATAGAATTTCATCCGTTTATTTATTAAAAATGTACCCGTTTACCGTTACAATACTAACTTAACCGTTACTTTAAAATAGATTTTTCAGTATTTATTTTACAATAGTATTGTTTATTTAAAAGCAAAAGCAACTTATTTCTAAACGTGAAGACTATATAAAATGTTGACAAAATTTTTTCACTTTTGTCTGTACAATGTTGTTGGATTTTTATTTTACCTATTTTCTGTTGAAAGTACACCACGACGAGGACGAGGACAGCACGAACTTTTAGTACACAATTGTCAAAACAGCAGTAAAGTAGCAAAGCATTCACTTTTTTTCGCCTTCACCCAAATTCGCAAATTTACCCCACTCACACTTAGCCCACCATATAAGAGCCTTTCCATATACATACATTCAAAATAAACAAACACAATGAAACGTTTGTCCTCTCATCAATCGAACGTTCACTCAACATTCATGCGCATATCCTAGAAGTAAGGAACTATGTTTATTTTTTTAGTACTTTCTATTCAACATATGCAAATTTAGACCAAAAATATCCTTAACGGGTTCACTTTTTACAAAAGCTTAACAAAAACTTATTTAGCTTAATAGAATATATACCATCTATATTTTATATTTACATATACTATATAATATATATACCATTTCTGTAATAAACTATATAAACTATAATAACTTTCGCAAAAGTTCAACAAAAATTTATTTAACTTAATAGAATATATAATATCTGCCTATATAGTATATATACTATATAGATACTAAATATATACTAAATATATACTATATATATCCTATATATACACTATATAAATTTATTTGGTTTAATAGCATATATACTATCTATATAGTATATTTATATATACTATTACTATAATAGAAATATCGAAAACACATTCTAATCTGCATACAATCTTTTAATAATATCTGTGACCCAGAAAATAATCAATTATATTATGATCTAATAAGGGAATTTCCCGAAACTTGATAATCACTTGTATTATAATACTATCTAGAAATTTAGTTAAAGGAATATACCTCAATTTTTTCACCCAGAAATTAATTCAATAAATTATTAACATAGCCATGCGTTCTGTTAAATACTTATTAATAATATAATATATAAATATTTCGTAAGTTATATAGGTATATGCACATAAGTTAACCTGTAAGATTAGTCTTGAGAATTAAATACATTTAATACTTTTGTTTTTGAACTAAAATAATAAAAAATTAATATATTTAAAAAATACTGTTGGTATGTATATATATCATATATGAAATTTTGATTCAGAAAATTTAATTGGTGGATTTTAATTTTTTTAACTAAATTTTTAGATACCATAGATATCCTAAGTATCCCGAATCCATACAAAATTCAGTGTTATTATCTTTCTAGCTAAAAATAAAGACTATATTCAAAAATTTAGACACACAGAAAAGCGTCTATTATAATATTATGATCGTATATCGTAATTGAGGAGCAACAGACTTATCCATATAGGATTTTTCCACACAGATTCTTCATATATAATATGGAATGAAATAAAACCATGCAAGGTGCTTATGTTTATTATCCTAAAGCTAAGCAAAAAGTAGTAATAATAAATACTATATTGAAATTTTATTAAAAAAATTTTCATATAAGTATATACTAATATATATTTTTAAGAGTATTTTCTATAACACAATTTCTCTTTAGTCGATATATTTACCAAAAAAAGTTATCAATCGCTCAAAAAGTTGACTACCGGTGATCCAAAGGGAATCCACATAGGTCTATTAGCCCATTGTGCTACCGTATAATGAAAAAATTTGCCGTTTAAAACCACCTGGAACCTTGACGAATCTTTAAATACTGTTTAGCAGGAGGTCTTAAAGTTGATTACGATTCTTAAAGAAGTAGGCCCCTACAGTATTGCGGTACTGCCGTGCATGAGCTGGGCAAAGATAAAGCAGATGAGAGGCACTTTAACCGCCTTCTCCATAACTGCGACAGGTGTAATTAAAGAGGAGATTCAATACTTTAGCATGGTAATCGAATCTACAATGACCTGTAAGTAGACCTACCACAAGACTTGTAGCACTACGGGATATCTCAATGAGAGATTGGATTTTGTTTTAGTGAAACGTGGTCAAATTGCACACAGATCATTGAGTTTTCCAATCTTTTATTAAAAAGTTCAGCACAGAAGAAACTCAATAACAAAGAGTTACTTTCACATTTCAACAATATACTGAATAGGGCTCAGCCTAATATCACCTGGGATGAACGACACCTTCCCCATGCAGCTTGAATTGTCCTACCTTAAATAAGATCAAAATATATTCTTGTGCTAAACTGTTACTTGTCACTCACAAATGCGTCAATTCTTAATGTATGCCGTAACTGTAAATCCACCTAACTGAAGTGACCCATCTGTTTTCATTGAAGAGGTTAGCCTACACCCAATCAATTTTTGCTCATAAACAATCCCCTACCCTCTCACACTGCCATAACCTACCCACACCCTCACATAAATACACGTATTTGAAATTTCTTTCCTGTTATCTGCTCGATAGATCTCCGTGGGTTACCACAACAAGGTCTGCAATTTAATCTTTCAAAAACAAAACTCCTTACTTTAACAATACTTTACCGTTTGAAAAATTTTAAGGAAACTAATTTTTTTGGGTTGTTTTATATCAGCAGACATTGGCAAAAATATCAAAAAATATTAGTTTATAGTTTTGCAAATTTCTGGTCTCTGCTCCAAATAGGTCCAAATAAATCCAGATACATATGACAACAAATCAATCATTTGGTTATATTATAAAATGCAACTAAAAAATTGATCCCATTAAAAAACTCTTATTTTTAGATATAAATTTGATTTTTTGTGATGAACACAGAAACACAAAATTATGGCTTAATAATTTTTCTATCGCATATGTGTAATATGTATTTGATAACTAATCAAATCTGATCAAATAAAATCCGATTCAAAGCCTTTATCTGAATTTAATATTTTCATGTTTAAATGTTTATTAACAATTATTTACGTGCAAATAAAGATCATAAGAATATCAAAATATTTCATGCAATCGCCATAAGTAATATAAATAATCATTTATTTTTTTTTTAAATATTTAATTATTGTTTAACTATGTCATTTTAAAATGTGACCTCACTTTACAATTTTATATACAATTTATTTATTATTTTAAAAACATAACGAATATTTACTTTTTAAATTTTTGAAGCTGCGGAGCTGACAGTTTCACCTTGCCGGGTATATTTCTTGCCAAAGCTTCTTCTCTGATACTCTTCAGTAGATCTTTTTCTCTAATTGTACAACTTTTTTCTTTTGAAAACATGGTAAGTGATGTTTTTGCAGCTCGTCCACGTTTGCCAGTGCCAGGAGTAAGTTTCACTTTATATCTGAAATATAAAAGAATTCAATTAAAAATGTTTCAATATTTCGTATGTAAGATTTTACTTATAATTTTGTAAAGCTTGATACGGGGCAACTACTGGTACAGCAAATAATAATTCATCTTCATCAGCTGGGACACCTGTTAGTGAGTCAAGTATCTCAGTATCCACACCTCCAGAAA
The DNA here is from genome assembly GCF_002237135.1 of Teleopsis dalmanni. NCBI lineage: Eukaryota > Metazoa > Arthropoda > Insecta > Diptera > Diopsidae > Teleopsis > Teleopsis dalmanni. The sequence goes on along the minus strand of NC_051847.1, from coordinate 162,854,340 downwards.
CCTCCTCACTTTCATCAATATCTACAGCCACCTTTTGTTCCACATTGTGGTGTGGTTGTTTTGGTTTAAGTGTAACAACATTTTGTACCAACTTTTGTTCAAGAGCAGCCACTTTTTCTTTACCAGATGACTTCAAAATTTGCATACGTAATTCACGTTCTTCATCATCTTGATCCTTGTATTTAGCTTTAATTTTCTTTAGTTTTCCCTTTTGTCCACGTTTCATATGTGAAGGATTCTTTGATTGATTTTCAACAGAGTTTTGTTGCTGCAACTGAAGTTCATTTTGTGTTTTACGTGCTTTCTCTTCTTTTCGTTTCTTTGAGTTTTGTTGCAACTTTCTACGTGAAGGTGCAGCTGGTATTATTGTTGCTTCTTCAATGGCTGATAGAAGATTTTCGGTAACAATTTTCAATTCTGCATCATTATTGGACTCTGTTATCGATTCAGATCGAACTGTAATCTTGCCTGTGTCATGCTCTATCTTAACTTCTGTATCAGGAAAGTTAACTTCAGATTCAGAATCTGAAGTTTCTTCTTTGACCTGTGCATTCTCATCATTTTCTAGTTCTATTTCGATGTTAGATGCATTTCTATTCTCTTCCTCGTTTTCAATAGCTAGCTGTTTTAAGTGCTCTTCCATATCTATTTGATTTTCATCTTCAAAACTACGTACTTTGCGATCTCCACGATGTTTCTCTATAAAACTATCTTCCAGTTTGAACAATAAACTTAAACCCATTATTAAATGGCAGGACGGAAGGAAATTTTTCTTTCCACGTATCATAAAACTACCAGTGCCTAAATATTCGCCCGTCGGTGCTGTCTTACTAACTTGGTCACTATGCACCCAATAGGCATTCGTTACAACTTTTGCATCCCAAGCAACACTATAACAAATAGCCATAGTTCCAGCTTCCAACAACGTTTTTGGTGGCACCGTAGTTGTACTGCTATTGTTTCGAATGACTACACTTGAGGCTCCTTGAATTTCAGCATGCACATATATATCTGATGAACGCATATATCTGTTTATATGAAATATTTTGAGTTTAATGATACATAACAAACTAGTTTTACTTCATTTTATAGATATATATACCTTTTTACAATAAGCTCATTTTGTTGAGCATCCCTTCCACCTATAACTAAATAATTTTCCGAACTTATAAACCAATAAAATTTCTCAAACCAGTAAACCTTGCGTACTTTAGAAATAGTTGATATAGTACGCACATCTTTTAGAGTTTGCTGTGTTTTTCTTTCCGCATTTTTCAAGGCTTTTTCTGAGGCATCGATAGTCTTCTGTTCTTTTTGCGCCGCATTACGTTTTTGATCATAATACTTACGCGCGTTTGCCCACGCAGACAAAGCTAAATCAACATCTACAACTAGAGATTGTGTTGAACCAACAGCCTCGCTTTCGGAGTCAGAGTCATTTTCAGCAGTTTGGTAGGGATCAGATAGAGTTAAAGAAATATGATTCACTTCTAATTTGAGCTGTTTAATTGCTGACGCAACTGGATCACCGTTTGCTTGCGCTGCTTTAACTAATTCATGTATATCCTGCCACGACATTTGCCTTGCGAGTGATGACCTAATAGCCAAAATAGCGTTATCAACTAAGCTTTGATTGTTTGTAATAAGCTCCGCTTTTTGTTTATCTACTTCTTGTACTTTCGTTAACTCCTCTAAACGTTTGGCGTGATCCTTTTTAACATTAGACAATTTCTTTAAGGCTTCACGCTCTTGTTGCAATGTCTTCAAGTCAATTTTTTGACCTTCCATTTTAGAATAGAATTCATCAACAGCTAACATAAACGTATTAAAGGAAGCCATCGGTTGTCCTTCATACTGAGCAAACAAATATGGATGGTATTCAATATTTTGATAGAAATGTTCAACATTAGCTGCGTCGCTTGAAGGTTTTTCTTCTGCTTTTTGTATTATATAACCCTTTGATGTGTCAGTGCGACCGTCACTTAACAGTTTATACATATCCTAATAAAATTACTTATTAATATTAGTCTTAAATAATCACAATATGAGACCTACTTTTAGTGCTTCCATCAATGTGGGAATATCAGTGTCCATTTCGAAAGGCCTTGTTGCAACTTTAGACATTTCTTTCTTTTTTTGTTTACGTCCTTTTTTACTGCCCTCTAATTGTTCAGTAGCTCCATCTCCATCCTCATTTTTATTAAAGTTAACAACACAGTTATCCAATTTGTGTTTCACTAATATATGATCAATAACTGCAGGTCCACAATCAACTAAAGGCATAAGTACTCTGCGCAAATTTTCTCCATAAGGTGTTTGATTTAACGCTTCACGCAATTCCTCTTCAGTTGGTAGATTACTAGCTTCTTTAGCACGATTTGTTGGGTACTTTTCTCGAACCGCAAATCGTACTTCTTCACCCTCATAATGGGGTCTAAGTATATAAAGTATAGTAAGTTCGTGGTCCGTAAGTATTATATTGCCCCTATCATAGAGTTCTAAAATTATGTGATAAGCCGCTTCTCCTACACCAAACTGAAAGTCAACTATACGATCTGCGCCTAATTGCTGTAGCTTTTCCAAACGTTTGTTTTTCAAATGCTTGCGTAGCTTCATGCTAAACCCAGAGGGAGCCATATTTTTAGGCCACTCAAAAGCCGTACTATGAAATCGAATGCCTGACTCCATAATAAGCATTGTCTTAACTTCAGTCCCCTGAAGACGTATAAGGTACGTCTTGTTATCTATGTCATAAATTTGGTTCACACGCATACCGACCAACCTAAAAAATATGATGAAATATGAAAATAGCTTCTCGCTTCCATGTTTTGTGAACCTACTTTTGCAGTTCGGTGACGGCACAAACAATATCATAAGTATTGAATCTAGTCTTCATTTTAATAGCAAAATTTAATCATTTAACAAAAACTTAAACATTAAAATTGTTTTAAATGCACACGCAACCTGCACTTACAAAACCAGTGTTGCCCAACCAAACCGATAAATGCTTTTAAAATTCTAAAACTAAAACAAATATTTTTTTAAAGTGACAGCTGTTCAATGTTTTAGATGAAATATATATATTTGTTAATACTACGCACATTGAAACTACAGAATAAAACAGAATAATAAACAATTTTAAGAAATAATTACTAAAAAATGTGTATGATGAAATTATTCCAGATGTTGATAGTATCATGAGTCATAGGACTTGAAATATGAAATCAACAAAAAAATTACCAATAATTAATAACCACTTTTATTATTATTAGATATATATAATAAAGCATTTTACCAATAATTGCCCACGTGTTCACCGTACATTCCCATTGTCTCATTTAGGTCATTTATATTATTGAGAAAAAATTCACATTATAAAAAGATCATGTATGCAGCTGGTAGAACTTTTATAAACTTCACTAAATAATATGTCACTCATTTATATAAATTTAATATATCAATTATGTATTCAATTAATAAAAACAACGATTTCATTAATACTTACTTCCTCAGTGCCTTTGTTTACAGCTCAGCTGTTGTTTGTTTACATTTTACATATGAAATATCTGACAAATATTTCAATTTTAGTTAATTTCTCTTGTGGGAAATTTATATATAAGGATTGCATTCGACAATTTCCGCTTTAAATAATTCATTTATATATTTATTAAGATTGATTGACAATGAGCACATTTATATGAAAGATTTTTTTATGGTAAATCATCCTCCATTTTACAGTCCCACAATATATCACCATTCTGTGCTGGGTATAAATTACCAAACAATTCGTTTAGATTTTGCGCTAGTTTAAACAATAGTACACTTAATCTTAAAATTTACAAAATTGAAAGCAAGTTAAATCATTTGAATATTGGATGATATATCATTAAGTACAAATGTCTTTAAAAACTTATTATCACGTGATGATGTATGAACTCATAAAAGATTTTGAAAAACCTGGATAATAGCCTTGAAAAAAATAATAACAAAATATTTAATTTTAATATTAACAATTTTTATTATTTTAATATATTGCTAAAGTATTAATTTTATTAACATTAATATACATTTATATAAACATTATATTATATGCAACTGAATGTATTAAAAATAGTATATAAAACGATAGTTATCAAGCATTCAAGCATGTAACAAATTTTTCATTTTGATGTACAACGTGGATGGTAGCCTTTTTTGTTGAAACGTCAATTGACAGCAAAATCCACTAATTAAAAACAATCTTATCTTATCTAAGCTACAGGTTTTAAATTTCACAATATAATTTTTAACTATAACACCACTTCTCGGTTTTGATGTAACTGATGATGACATGAGTTCTGATGATAGCGTAAACGTTCGAATATTATTTTTTGCGAAAACGCGAGAATTATCTGGCTTGGATACAGCATCTTTATCACTTGACCATTCCAGTATATTAACATCTGAATTGTTGCATGAAATCTGCTCAAAATTTAATTTAAATATAATTCAACAGAATATTATATTAGCGTTAAACGAACGTTATTGTGATTTGCAGGTTTATTGATTCCGATATGTGGTTTTATCAAATGTTTATATGCTTTATTTTTCACAGGAAGTACTGGAGTTAAGAGAAGGAGACGAGATTGCTGTGATACCTCCCATTAGTGGCGGATAAAATATGAATCATATATTATTAACAAGAGAACCACTTGACCTCGCTGCCGTCAATAAGCTAGCTAGTCACGATACATGTGGTGCTATATCACTTTTTGTTGGCACTACACGCAATAATTTCGATGGTAAAACGGTGAGTGAGCAGATTAATTACTTCTTAATAGTAGTTTAATTTGAATGTAATTAAATATTATTATTAGGTGTATTCTATACGCTGAAATAATATATACGCAATATACATTAAATATATATGTAGTTAAGTAGTTGTAATCTTTTTAGTGTATACATTCTATTCGCTTTACTTAAAAACCACATAATAATAATACGATTTATATTTGTTTTAGGTAATTTCATTGGAATATGAGGCATATGCACCAATGGCCAACAAAGAAATGGAAACTATATGTGAAGAGTTGCGTACTCATTGGTCGGATGTAGTCAACATAGTGTTTCATCATCGTATTGGTCTCGTGCCTGTTGGTGAAGCTAGTGTAGTAATTGCCGTTTCTTCTCCACATCGACAATCATCTTTAGATGCAGTGTCATTTGCAATAGAAGAATTGAAGAAACGTGTACCAATATGGAAGAAAGAAAAATACGATGCAGACGAATCGTCTTGGAAAGAAAATAAAGAATGTCAGTGGCTTAGTAAAGATCCTTGTTACTAATTTTAATGTTATTTTTGTTTCATTTTAAATTGAATTTTATGCAATAAAAATGTATAAGTTGACATTTGTATTTTTTTAAATGCAGCCATTTCGAAAAGATTGAAGAACAAACCAAAATTGGATTTAGAAGCATTCAAAATTGATTCTTCAATAGTTGTTCCAGACCACCTAGTTCAAATTAAAGCAGATGAAAATGAAATAAAAAGGCGAATGGAATGTTTCATAAAATCAAAACGGGAGAATATAAATGAAAATAATAATATAAGATTTTTTGGGGAAAACAGTGTTTTGAATAATGATAGAACTGATGAATTTACAACATGTGCACGTACCGATTGCCATGTATCGCGAAAGAATTTGAGCCAGTTTCTTAAAGGTAATTACAAAAGTTTAGATAATGCAAAATTAATTAGTTAATTTATAGTTCGCCGATCTAAGAATCTACATGGCCCTCAAACAAAACCCGATTATCAAAATACTCTACGCAAATTAATGAGTAGCCCTATAAAAGAAAAATATATAAAGCAGGAGTTTTTAGAGAACAACCAATCTATGCCGAATGTTAATGTTGAAGTAAAACGTGAAATACCCGAACCAATCCAAGAACGCCTTATAAACTTAGAGCGTCATTTAAACATAGCTTATGACACACAAAGTGAGAATGGTACCAAAATGATTTATGAACGTTTAAAAAATATTGAAGATCGTTTACTGCAATTAGAAGCCCTATCTCCAGAATATACCCATTTTATAGTAATTTTGATAGAAACTCATTTTACCCATTCAGTTCTAAAAATGCAAATTATTCACTTACAGACGCAAACAACAGTTCCACATATAAAAGAAGAACCCGTGAATCCAGTTGTTTCTCACAATGCTTCCGTGTTTCAGCGGAAGAAATATACTGCTGAGGAACTAAATACAGCCATTGACCAAATTGAGAATGAAATTATGGCTCATGGAGCGTCCGTATGCAGTTCACCGCTATCATCAGAGCTTTGCCATTCACAAGAAAAACAAACTACTAAGGAGCCTTTCCCAGAAATTACGAATCCACATAATGATATAGTCTGCAAGGATGAACCACTTTCCGACTACGACTAATAAACGAACCGTCTTGTTGTTTAAACTAAAATTATGGTTCAAAAGGATCGTCTGTGTGCAGTTCACCGCTACAGTCAGACCTTTTATCATTTACAAGAAAATTAAATTAAGAAACCTTCCTAAGAATTTATGAATCTACAGAATAATGTAGTATGGAAGTATAAACCACTTTCCGACTACGACTAATAAACGAACAGTCTTGTTGTTTAAACTTTTATTTACTGTATTCATATATGTGTTTAACTATTTTCAATAGTTCTTTTATAAAATTAAAATAAGACCGGCAAATTCAATAAACGTCCATAATTTTTAATTACAAAAAGGTTATTATTATGAATAATATAATTCATTATTTATAAACAATGCTTTATTTTAGTGGCGGCTATTCCACTTAGTTACTCAGTTTAACTTAAAAGTTACACAACTCGTGTACAGGAGCCAGGCAATTGTTGCGAAATATAAGTGACTTACGGTCGGTCTCAATTGCTATGGACTCATGTAACTACGAAATTTTTAATTTCATGATTAAAATTAACAAATTTAGTACTCATTAATTAAAAAGTAATAAAAATGAAAAGATGAAAAGTGTTAAATTAAACAAATGGTGGGTAATTTAAAGTTGAGAAATGCTTAACTTAAAGTGGGGAATTGGCGCTCATCATCTACTTTGGGAGCATGAGCACCTCCACGTTGTCTCTCACCAAAATTGCGAGGACGATTGTTCTCTCCTGTTGGACCAGGGCGACCACCTTCGAACCGAGGTCTATCGCCTCCTGGCCTAGGTCCACGACGGCGACGATTGTCATTAAAATTGAATTGTATATCTACAATACGTTGCAAGCGTCCAACACGTTGAGGATACATAGATGGATCATATTCAAACTCTTCCTCACTATCGCCTTCTTTTTTCTTAGTCAATACAACCATTTTCTTCCATTGAGATGTATCCTCGCCTTCACCAGCTTTACGTAAATTAAATTGTGGCTTGGCGCGTTCCTTACGAGATGCCTTCCATTCATCTAACGTCATTTCTTTGGCTTCTTCTTCTTCCGGAACATTTGCAAGTTCAGCTGATTGGTCATTAGCAGATTCCTCTTTATCCGTTAAAGCAGCATCACCATCCGAGGTCGACTTGTTCAAATCCTTAATTTCCTGTTGAACTGAACCCCAGTTATGAGCACCAGCACCATCACGTTTATCAACAGCTTTCACACCTGAAAACAATTCCAAACATATTTTCAATTCCTTACAAAACAATTTAAGAATAAAATTAAGAATAAAAGCAAATCCTAAATGTAGTCACTCTTAATAATAAATTTATAAATATTTACATACAACTAAAAAATAATGAAAATAATGAAAAAAAAAAAAGAAAAAAACTATAAAAACTATTTTTGAAAAGTGTACTGTGTTGCGCGCTATATAAAATGGCGTTCGATCACAATTTTCCGTTATCAATTGATCACATTTTTTTTTCTTACCAGTCTTATCGGAGCCAGATTGACGATCGAATTCCCGCTTTCTGTATCCACCTTCACCATTTGTCCGATTGCGTGGTGGCCCTCTATTTTCACGATCTCTGAACTGGCGGGGGGGACGTTGATCATTGCCGTATTCATTGCCTCCTGTATTTCCATAGCCACCTTCTCTGTTGCTGTTGTTGTTCCGCCGGTTATTCCGTTGTTCTCGCGCCTCGCCGTTTTGTGGTCTAAAGGTGACACTGCGACCGCCATCTTCATTTGCACTAGCATTTTTATTTCTACCTCCTGCAGGGTTTGGGTTTTGTTTCGGTTTTGCATTTTGATTATTAGGGACAACACTCTTTCCAACCGTATTCTTATTTAATGCACTAGATTTGTTTTCTTTTTCTGCTACAACATTGCTTTTTTTCGTCACCGTTTTTTTGGCAGCAGCTGCCGATGGATCCGCGTTTTGCTGTGCCTGTTTCTTTTTTGGTTCAGTCTTTGCCGGTGCAGGAGCGCTTCCATCGTCGTCCATGAATAATAATTCATATCGATTATTCCCTGATACTTCCATTATGGAATTTAATTATTATTTTCTTAATTTATACAGCGATTGCGTTTTTTCTGGAAGATTAATATACTGACTTCAAATCTGAGCAGCTAACATTTAACCATAACAACTGAGAAAATACGAACATGCGTAAGGTTACACCACGACCACAAAATGAAATGCGATAAACTAGTGTGAAAGGGAATTCTACAAAAATGGCGAAGCTTTGCGAATTGTTCTTGAAATCGAAAGTTTCGATTAAGTGCGACGCTTCATAAGCACAAAAATTAATTTCAATTATATTTATATATGTATTTGCGTAAACAAAATATGGAAATTAATTTATTTTATTATATTATTTTAAGATATTCTAATACTTTTTTTAAAATTATTTATACCAAATATAATTACGTATAAATTTAATGTTTTATTAATGTACAAATTTTCAACTACACTAATATTTAGTGAATAATAATTTAATTATACTTTTTAATTCTTAATTAACATTTTTTTTTTTAAATAAAAACTGCGCAATTTTGATGGAATCATACATTTTCCAATTGGGAAAATTCAATTCTTATTATACAATGTCAATAGATTTTTTTAAAAAATTTCTAAAATTGTTTATGTTAGAACTTATAAAGTATTTTTTAATAACAAATAAATACAAATCTAAATAAATAATAACAAATGCAAATACTTTAAAAGATTAAAGAGAAATTTTATTTTTTGAGGCTATGAATATGCAAACTAAAAGTTTCACAAAACTTTATATAAACTAATTTTATGCATTAAATTAATAAATTATAAACTTTTACAAACATATAAAATAATTTACATATAATTCTTCCATGCATTGATATTTTAAGGAATATTTTTAGAAAATATTTTACTGTTCTAAATGTTTATTAGATATTAAAAGTTGCTATAAGATGGCATTAAAATATGATATATTAATATTAATAGAAATATTAATAATTTTTAGATAATATGTGACATTTTTAAGTTAAAAATAATCATTACTATTGTATTGCAAAATACCGTATGGTAATAAAAAACTTTTAGTATAAAAATGTTATAAAACCACCCTGTACTAAAATAAATCCTTCGTGGTGAAAATATAAAACTACAAGCTGTCAAACACAATTCGTACGGCCATAAAATATTATGGAGAATTATTGTTCCTACATAGAAATTATTTTAGGCGAATTCGTAACGAAGAAAGAAAACAAGAAAATTTTAAATATAGGTATCATTTCAATTTGACACATTTTAGATCAGATAATAATACCGATCCACTTATGTCTATTAGTTATTGCTATTGTATACAATCCCAAGACTTAAAAACCAACTGGAAGCTTTTATCAATTCTTCTTAGTTTTTAGCATTTTATTTTTATTGTGCATGCGATGAGATCTAAAGCATTTTTCTTTTTCTCTCCATGACAAGAATTATTGAATCGAAGATTCAATATTCAAAGTGATTCTAAATTTCTGGAATAACTTTCCTAACCTAATTGATGTAAAGCATTTTCCTTATTCTCTTCATGCCAAAAATTATTGAATAGAAGATTTGATATTTAAAGTGATTTTAGGTGTATAGAATAGTTGTCCTAACCTGAGAATTTTGTTATTTATTTATATTTGTTATGTATACCAAATCACAAACAATTTTTTAAAAATATGCATTGCAATCTAATAAAGACCATCTCTTTACTTTACTTTACTTTACTTTACTCAAATTTTACAATTTTAACTTAACATATAATTGTTTCTTAATTACTACGGTTAATAACACTTAATAAGTGTTTACACTCTATAATTTCTATTTCATTCTCATTAATTAAGCGCAATTATGCTGAATAAATATCACACGAGACGTTGAGTTTACACTCTGTGATTGATTAACAGTAAATTAAAGCATTTTAGAATATAGTTTTAATCAAGATCTCAATACGACGTTTATATTGTGAGAATAAAACTAGATTAAAGCAATAATCGAGATTAAATTACTAATCCCGTTCTTTAATCTCAGATTTCTCATACAAAATTTGATCTCCTTTTGATCGCGATTAATTTTTAATCCGCTTAGAAACGGTGATTATTTCTCTGTGTAACTCTGCAAATGTTTTAATATCTTAGAAGAATTTAAAAAGAAATGTCAAAATCTATTTAAAACAAACATTGAAAACTTTAAAATTCCGAAGTGGGTAAAGTTTCTATTAAATTTTTTTAATATTCGTTTTATACACAATTATAACTAAAATTTGTTAAATTATTGTTATAAAACTATTTATTAAATTTGTATTACAAATTTTGTTGTATGAAATTGAAATTAAATGCTTTTATTACAGAAATTTATCAAACACTTGAAACAAAACACAAAATTAATATCCAATGTATAATGTAAACGGTGGAAATTAAAAATGCAGATTAACTTAATCTCGTTGTTTTAATCTCACAATGTAATATGGCGTTTACACTGGCCGAAAATGGCTCGTTTTGAATGAGCCATTTGAAAGTGTTTACATTCGTTGTATTTCATTTGTTCTCATTTCGAACCTTAAAATATATACTGAAAATATTTTTTTAACTTCAATTAATTACTTTTTGGGAAGTAAAAGTTCTAAAAAGCAGTGCATCGTTTTCAAGAAAATGCAACCACCAAACATTTGTTTACCTTTTTTTGTAAATATGTTAAAAACAGCTTTTTCAAACTGTCAAAATGTCATGAAAAGCTTTTATTTAGGGTATGTTCAATGTATTCTTTTGCATTTGAAACATATTTGGAACGCAATCGAACGTCGTTGGGACGCATTCATACAGAATGTGATCCAATAAATCTCATTGGCGTTTGAAATTTTGTATGCAAGAATGAACCATTCGCTTCTCATTTTCGATTTTTGACCAAAATAAGCCATATTCGGCCAGTGTAAATGCCGTATAACATTATTTTATTTTTCTTGCAATTGTCTTATAACTTTTTACTTTTATTTTGAAGAATGTGTTTTGTATTTATTCATGTATTGCTCTTTTTAATAACATAAATACAGAAATTAAAAATTCCTTAACAAATAATTAACTTCTTCACAATTACTAACCTGTTAGTCTTTTTTAAAAATTTTACTAAAACAAATTACTTTTTTAAAATATTTAAATTTCCTTATTAACACACGCAACAGTTGTAAATAGTTAACAGCAGACTGGAGTTTTCCATTTCCTTCCAAAAATCAATAGAAAACAATAGATCAGTTTAAAGATATGACACCATTGTAGTGTGAGAGGCACTTTCAGAAAAGTGGGCTGATTTTTGCGAATTTTGTTTGCATGTTAATTTTTATTTATTTTATTGGAGCATTCATGTCAAAAGAATACACCTATTAATGAGTGAATGTTCACATTATACAGCTGATAGAACTTTTGTAAGATTTTATAAACTTCACTTTAAAAATAATCATCAAAAAAAAATTAAATATTGATATTGATAATTGATACATTTGATCATTTATATTGTAATGAACCTATTTACGGCTGTAGCTGGAATAGCTTACAGACCGCCAGAGTTGTTACAAGAATATTTCTTTCTAATCCTGGATTAAAGAAATACCAATTAAAAATAAAAATGCTACTGCAGTCAATGATAAAGAATTACCAATCAATGGTAAAGAATTCATACTTATATATGGAGGTCTTAAAACCTTTAAAACGAATATGTAAAGAACTAAATTAAGAAAAGCGAACTTCAACACCATGTTATCATGAAACAATAGGAACAGTAGAACGAAATGATAGGATGTTGAATGAATGTCTTAGAGATTCGCTAGAAAAAGATAACTGGAAACATATCTTGCCATACTATACTTATTGTTATAATAGAACACCACATACCATAACAACTTAAACCCCGTCCGAGTTAGATTATGGAAGATTAAGTGCATTACCATGTGAATAGTGAAATTCTTCTACAAAATATGACTTGCACTGAAATGACTCAGCATATTTAAAGTCAAAGTTAAGATTTGTACAAAACAAGTCTGTACATATCTCGATGTATACGAGTATAAAATGCCAAGAAAGTTATGATAATCAAGGACTTTTATTTGCTTAACGCCATTAAGAGTTTAAGAAAATGAATATAGGCCGAAAAAATTTTAATAAACTCATCAATTGAAATCTAATTTCAGACTTTATTTGATAACAAAATTTTGTTCCTAACCAGAAATACTTAAACACAAAACTATCGAGAATTCTACGTTTTCGATATTCTGCTCAAGAACTCGAAATTAATCTTTTTAATTACCCTATGCTTAGTGCTTAGCATAGGTCAAGTTCAATGAATCATAATTCTGATTTAGTAAACTGATAAATGGATGAATTTATTGGCTCATTAATAAAGTAGTTGTGCCAATTTGTAGACTCAACACCAAAACAGAAACTGATACTTGCAAAGATAATAAACATAATGATCTTTGATGGTCTTCCGCTTGCACAGATAAGTACTCGTTCAAGATCTTCAAAGTAAAAGCATAAGACATAAGATTTGATTTGATTTGAGTTCAATTAGTTAGAATTTGACTCTTAATTGTGTTAGATGATTCCATAATCTATGTTGCTCTGTGTCTAGATTACTTTAGTACCAAAAGTATCATTCGCAAAGCCGTGAAATCAATAATTTATCACATTAGAAAGTAAAAGTGTATTCAGTGATGAAGTCACGTGTGCTTGTATTACTGCTCTTAGTCCAGGTAATGTGGGTTATCTCGAAACCGACGGACTCAATTGATTTTGCGAGATCCAACAACGTAATAGAGAATGATGTGTCTGTAAATGTGCCAGAAAATACAGATTTACAGTACCGAATTGAATATGCAAAGTTAATGAAAACTTTTATGAATGAAAGTGTGAATCCGTGTGAAAATTTTTATGAGTATGCTTGCGGGAATTGGAAAAATGTTATTGAAGAACGGCCGGTGGAACGCAGACGAAGCAATATTGTTGATATTGAGTGTAAATTGAACGATGCCGTAGAAGAGATGTTAAATGATTCTGTTGAAAATTTAACAGATGAATATGTTAATGAGTTTGAATTAGTCCAACAGTTTTATCAGTCGTGCTTATCAGCAAATTTATACCCAACAACAATGTCGCAAGTATATATTGACGTCATCAAATCGATTGGGGGTTTTCCAGCTGTAGATGAAGCATGGCAATCAGACAACTTTAGTTGGTTTAATATGAGTGCTCATCTTACCAACTTCAATGCTGATGGATTAATCAATGAGTTTCTTCTTCCACAATACCCATTCGGACCCTATTTTAAATTACCTGATTTAGGTTTTGATTATGTAGTTCACAGTGACAATATAGCTTCAAATACGACGCAATGTTATATAAGTAATGAAAAGCGCATTCGAGACTACTTAAGTGCATATGGAGTAGAAGAGGAAAAGATATCACAAATCGTAGATGAAATCTTTGATTTTTGGCGAGCAATCTTAAAAGTAATGGATGAATTCGAAGAGGATATCGATAAGTGCGACATAATTTCCGCAAATTCTGATGTAGAACCATTTACTTTTTGGAGTGATTATTTTGATATAGCTTGGATGGGCCAAGAATTCGATGAGTCCGTTACAGAATATCCATGCAATTATTTTTATAGTAAGTTGAACACCATCTGTGATGAACACAAAGAAGCTGCAGCGAATTATTTAGCACTCAAATTTTTATACAGAATGGACGCTAAACTTAAAAAGAAAGAATTCCAAAAGGAGTACTGTCTCATGGATATACAGTATACTTTTCGATTTTTGATCGATAAGCTTTATTTAGAGGTAAGTGACACTGTTATCTGTTAAAGAATTCTACAACAGATATTGAAAATCACGAGTATTCATATTTAGAAATATTTTAATGAAGGAATAAAAACTGAAATTACCACATTGGTTCAGGAGATACAGAAAAGTGTACGCCAACAAATAGAACAAGCAGAATGGTTAGATGAAAAAACACGCACTGAAGCTTTGTTAAAAGAATCCACAATAGAAGCACGAATTGGTAATTTCGATGACCCGGTTATGTCTAAACGTCTCATGAAATAAATAGCCTAACTTTTGATCCAGACAACTATGAGCCGAATAATATAAATTTAAAGAGATTTAGAACATTTATGAACCGATATCTTGGTCTCCATAATAAAGACATTCGTAATGAAACAAAGCCTCTAGAATTAATGATAGGCAAGCAAATCAATGCTTTTTACTATAATATCGACAACTCAATAAATGTAATGGCGGGCATTTTGCATCCGCCAGCTTATCATAAATCCTGGCCAAATTCTTTGAAATTCGGTACATTAGGATATCTTGTGGGACATGAGTTTACACACGGTTTTGATACAGTTGGAGCACACTATGATAGCAATGGTGATGAACGCGATTGGTGGACGAAAAAAACTGAAAAAGTATTTGATAATCGCACAGATTGTTATGTTCAACATTTTAATGACTATTTAATACCAGAAATAAATCGCAAAATTAACGGAAATCTAACCAAAGATGAGAATATAGCAGATAATGGTGGACTTCGTGCCGCACTTAATTCGTACCGCAAATATATGAAGGAATTGAATAAGGAAGGTGACCTGGTGACAACATTTAAAGATGAAGACATGCTTGGTCTAAATTTATCACCAGAACAATTGTTCTTTGTAGGATTTGCACAACTATATTGTGCGTCGTATAAAGAAGAACACTATTGGAAACAACTAATCGATGAACACCCTATGGACAAATATAGAGTTTTGGGTACACTAAGTAATATGGAAGATTTCTCTAAGGTTTATGAGTGTCCTCTGGGTAGTGACATGAATAAGAAAGAAGAAAAATGTAGAATTTGGTGAAATGTTTTTAATAGATTTGGTTAGTAGAAAATGAATAAAAATATGAATAAAACTCTTGATGTACAATTCCTTTCAATTTTAAAGGATTTATGTATAATAAATAAGTATAATAAATAATTAACGTTTTTCTTTTTAAAAATTTATTTTTTCATATAATATGAAATGTTTAGATTGGGTTGGTTAGGTTGGGTTGGAGTAGTGTGGGGTATTTGAGGCCAAAACTCAGTTGCGTTTTTATGAATAAATTCGTCTATATAATTTTTAAACTTCAAATATGGCGTTTACACTGGCCGAAAATGGCTCATGTGCCAAAAAAATTTTGCATGAAGGTTAAATATGCCTTCAAACCTTACATTAGAAACTTAAAACATATTTTTAACTTCGATTAATTACTTACTGCGGCGCGCAAGTAAAGAGGAGTTTCTAAAGAAGCAGTGCAAGGTGCGTGTTGTGCAAAAAGAAAATGGCAACGACGCAAGACATTTGTTTACGCTTTTTTTGTAAATGAGGAGAGAACAGCGTTTTGTTCAAACTGTCAAACATGCCCAGAAGAAGCCTCTTCACCTTTAACCACGGGCCACTCGTTCCACAACGATTCCTTTGCATTTGGAACATATGTGGAATGCATTCGAACGTCTTTCATACAGAATGTGAGAAAATTGCTCATTTTTGTGCTTGAAATTTTATATGCAAGAATGAGCCATTCGATACTCATTTTCGATTTTTGACCAAAATGAGCCATTTTCGGCCAATGTAAACGCCATATTAAAACATATTTTTAATTTCGATTAATTACTTTTTGGGAAATAGAAGTTCTAAAATGAGGTGCATTGGTTCCAAGAAAGGGTGTGTTCAATGTATTCCTTTGTATTTGAAACATATTTGGAACGTATCCGAACGTCGTTGGGAC
>NC_051847.1:162825333-162837989 GCF_002237135.1 Teleopsis dalmanni | reverse complement strand
TATCACATAATTTTAGAACTCTATGATAGGGGCAATATAATACTTACGGACCACGAACTTACTATACTTTATATACTTAGACCCCATTATGAGGGTGAAGAAGTACGATTTGCGGTTCGAGAAAAGTACCCAACAAATCGTGCTAAAGAAGCTAGTAATCTACCAACTGAAGAGGAATTGCGTGAAGCGTTAAATCAAACACCTTATGGAGAAAATTTGCGCAGAGTACTTATGCCTTTAGTTGATTGTGGACCTGCAGTTATTGATCATATATTAGTGAAACACAAATTGGATAACTGTGTTGTTAACTTTAATAAAAATGAGGATGGAGATGGAGCTACTGAACAATTAGAGGGCAGTAAAAAAGGACGTAAACAAAAAAAGAAAGAAATGTCTAAAGTTGCAACAAGGCCTTTCGAAATGGACACTGATATTCCCACATTGATGGAAGCACTAAAAGTAGGTCTCATATGGTTTTTATTTAAGACTAATATTAATAAGTAATTTTATTAGGATATGTATAAACTGTTAAGTGACGGTCGCACTGAGCCATCGAAGGGTTATATAATACAAAAAGCAGAAGAAAAACCTTCAAGCGACGCAGCTAATGTTGAACATTTCTATCAAAATATTGAATACCATCCATATTTGTTTGCCCAGTATGAAGGACAACCGATGGCTTCATTTAATACGTTTATGTTAGCTGTAGATGAATTCTATTCTAAAATGGAAGGTCAAAAAATTGACTTGAAGACTTTGCAACAAGAGCGTGAAGCCTTAAAGAAATTGTCTAATGTTAAAAAGGATCACGCCAAACGTTTAGAGGAGTTAACGAAAGTACAAGAAGTAGATAAACAAAAAGCGGAACTTATTACAAATAATCAAAGCTTAGTTGATAACGCTATTTTGGCTATTAGGTCATCACTCGCAAGGCAAATGTCGTGGCAGGATATACATGAATTAGTTAAAGCAGCGCAAGCAAACGGTGATCCAGTTGCGTCAGCAATTAAACAGCTCAAATTAGAAGTGAATCATATTTCTTTAACTCTATCTGATCCCTACCAAACTGCTGAAAATGACTCTGACTCCGAAAGCGAGGCTGTTGGTTCAACACAATCTCTAGTTGTAGATGTTGATTTAGCTTTGTCTGCATGGGCAAACGCGCGTAAGTATTATGATCAAAAACGTAATGCGGCGCAAAAAGAACAGAAGACTATCGATGCCTCAGAAAAAGCCTTGAAAAATGCGGAAAGAAAAACACAACAAACTCTAAAAGATGTGCGTACTATATCAACTATTTCTAAAGTACGCAAGGTTTACTGGTTTGAGAAATTCTATTGGTTTATAAGTTCGGAAAATTATTTAGTTATAGGTGGTAGGGATGCTCAACAAAATGAGCTTATTGTAAAAAGGTATATATATCTATAAAATGAAGTAAAACTAGTTTTTTATGTATCGTTAAACTCAAAATATTTCATTTTAACAGATATATGCGTTCATCAGATATATATGTGCATGCTGAAATTCAAGGAGCCTCAAGTGTAGTCATTCGAAACAATAGCAGTACAACTACGGTGCCACCAAAAACGTTGTTGGAAGCTGGAACTATGGCTATTTGTTATAGTGTTGCTTGGGATGCAAAAGTTGTAACGAATGCCTATTGGGTGCATAGTGACCAAGTTAGTAAGACAGCACCGACGGGCGAATATTTAGGCACTGGTAGTTTTATGATACGTGGAAAGAAAAATTTCCTTCCGTCCTGCCATTTAATAATGGGTTTAAGTTTATTGTTCAAACTGGAAGATAGTTTTATAGAGAAACATCGTGGAGATCGCAAAGTACGTAGTTTTGAAGATGAAAATCAAATAGATATGGAAGAGCACTTAAAACAGCTAGCTATTGAAAACGAGGAAGAGAATAGAAATGCATCTAACATCGAAATAGAACTAGAAAATGATGAGAATGCACAGGTCAAAGAAGAAACTTCAGATTCTGAATCTGAAGTTAACTTTCCTGATACAGAAGTTAAGATAGAGCATGACACAGGCAAGATTACAGTTCGATCTGAATCGATAACAGAGTCCAATAATGATGCAGAATTGAAAATTGTTACCGATAATCTTCTATCAGCCATTGAAGAAGCAACAATAATACCAGCTGCACCTTCACGTAGAAAGTTGCAACAAAACTCAAAGAAACGAAAAGAAGAGAAAGCACGTAAAACACAAAATGAACTTCAGTTACAGCAACAAAACTCTGTTGAAAATCAATCAAAGAATCCTTCACATATGAAACGTGGACAAAAGGGAAAACTAAAGAAAATTAAAGCTAAATACAAGGATCAAGATGATGAAGAACGTGAATTACGTATGCAAATTTTGAAGTCATCTGGTAAAGAAAAAGTGGCTGCTCTTGAACAAAAATTGGTACAAAATGTTGTTACACTTAAACCAAAACAACCACACTACAATGTGGAACAAAAGGTGGCTGTAGATATTGATGAAAGTGAGGAGGTTTCTGGAGGTGTGGATACTGAGATACTTGACTCACTAACAGGAGTCCCAGCTGATGAAGATGAATTATTATTTGCTGTACCAGTAGTTGCCCCGTATCAAGCTTTACAAAATTATAAGTAAAATCTTACATACGAAATATTGAAACATTTTTAATTGAATTCTTTTATATTTCAGATATAAAGTGAAACTTACTCCTGGCACTGGCAAACGTGGACGAGCTGCAAAGACATCACTTACCATGTTTTCAAAAGAAAAAAGTTGTACAATTAGAGAAAAAGATCTACTGAAGAGTATCAGAGAAGAAGCTTTGGCAAGAAATATACCCGGCAAGGTGAAACTGTCAGCTCCGCAGCTTCAAAAATTTAAAAAGTAAATATTCGTTATGTTTTTAAAATAATAAATAAATTGTATATAAAATTGTAAAGTGAGGTCACATTTTAAAATGACATAGTTAAACAATAATTAAATATTTAAAAAAAAATAAATGATTATTTATATTACTTATGGCGATTGCACGAATTCTTATGATATTCTTATGATCTTTATTTGCACGTAAATAATTGTTAGTAAAAACATTTAAACATGAAAATATTAAATTAAGATAAAGGCTTTAAATCGGATTTTATTTGATTAGATTTGATTAGTTATCAAATACATATTACACATATGCGATAGGAAAATTATTAAGCCATAATTTTGTGTTTCTGTGTTCATCACAAAAAATCAAATTTATATCTAAAAATAAGAGTTTTTTAATGGGATCAATTTTTTAGTTGCATTTTATAATATAAGCAAATAATTGATTTGTTGTCATATATATTTGGATCTATTTGGACCTATTTGTAGCAGAGAGCAGAAATTGGCAAAACTATAAACTGATATTTTTTGATATTTTTGCCAATGTATTTATCTGCTGATATAAAACAACAAAAAAATTAGTTTCCTTAAAATTTTCTAAACGGTAAAGTATTGTTAAAGTAAGAAGTTTTGTTTTTTAAAGATTAAATTGCAGACCTTGTTGTACTAACCCACGGAGATCTATCGAGCAGACAACAGGAAAGAAATTTCAAATACTAGTATATAGGTGATGCTGTGGGTTGGTAATGGTAGTGTGAGAGGGTAGGGTATTGTTTAAGAGCAAGAATTGATTGGATGTGGGCTAACCTCTTCAATGAAAACAGATGGGTCACTTCAGGGAGGTGGATTTACAGTTACGGCATACATTAAGAATTGACCCATTTGTAAGTGACAAGTAACAGTTTAGCACAAGAATATATTTTGATCTTATTTAAGGTAGGACAATTCAAGCTGCATAGGGAAGGTGTCGTTCATCCCAGGTGACATTAGGCTGAGGCCTATTCAGAATATTGTTGAAATGTAAAAGTAACTCTTTGTTATTGAGTTTCTTCTGTGCTGAACTTTTTAATAAAAGATTGGAAGACTCAATGATCTGTGTGCAATTTGGCCACGTTTCACTAAAACAAAATCCAATCTCTCATTGAGATATCCCTTAGTGCTACCAGTCTTGTGGTAGGTCTACTTACAGGTCATTGTAGATTCGACTACCATGCTAAAGTAGTGAATTTTCCCCTTTAATTACACCTATCGCAGGTATGGGGAAGGCGGTTAAAGTGCCTCTCATCTCCTTTGTCTTTGCCCAGCTCATGCAAGGCAGTAACGCAATAGTAGGGGCCTACTTCTTTAAGAATTGCATTTTAAGCTTTGTCAAGGTTCCAGGTGGTTTTAAACCGCGAATTTTTTCATTATACGGTAGCACAATGGGCCAATAGACCTATGTGGATTCCCTTTGGATCACCGGTAGCCAACTTTTTGGGTGATTGATAACTTTTTTGGTAAATATATCGACTAAAGAGAGACTGTGTTATAGAAAATACTATTACTTCAAAATATATATTAGTATATACTTATATGAAAATTTTTTTAATAAAATTTCAATATAGTATTTATTATTACTACTTTTTGTTTAGCTTTAGGGTAATAAACATAAGCACCTTGCATGGTTTTATTTCATTCCATATTATATATGAAGAATCTGTGTGGAAAAATCCTATATGGATAAGTCTGTTGCTCCTCAATTACGATATACGATCATAATATTATAATAGACGCTTTTCTGTGTGTCTACATTTTTGAATATAGTCTTTATTTTTAGCTAGAAACATAATAACACTGAATTTTGTATGGATTCGGGATACTTAGGATATCTATCTAGAAATTTAGTTAAAAAAATTAAAATCCACTAATTAAATTTTCTGAATCAAAATTTCATATATGATATATACATACCAACAGTATTTTTTAAATATATTAATTTTTTATTATTTTAGTTCAAAAACAAAAGTATTAAATGTATTTAATTCTCAAGACTAATCTTACAGGTTAACTTATGTGCATAAACCTATATAACTTACAAAATATTTATATATTATATTAATAATAAGTATTTAACAGAACGCATGGCTATGTTAATAATATATAAAATTAATTTCTGGGTTAAAAAATTGAGGTATATTCCTTTAACTAAATTTCTAGATAGTATTATAATACAAGTGATTATCAAGTTTCAGGAAATACTCTTATTACCATAGATCATAATATAATTGATTATTTTCTGGGTCACAGATATTATTAAAAGATTGTATGCAGATTAGAATATGTTTTCGATATTTCTATTATAGTAATAGTATATATAAATATACTATATTGATAGTATATATGATATTAAACCAAATAAATGTATATAGTATATATGTAGGATATATATAGGATATATATAGTATATGTTTAGTATTTATATAGTATTTGTACTATATAGATAGTATATATTTTATTAAGTTAAATAAATTTTTGTTGAACTTTTGCGAAAGTTATTATAGTTTATATAGTTTATTACAGAAATAGTATATATATTATATAGTATATGTAAATATAATATATAGATAGTATATATTCTATTAAGCTAAATAAGTTTTTGTTAAGCTTTTGTAAAAAGTGAACCCGTTAAGGATATTTTTGGTCTAAATTTGCATATGTTGAATAGAAAGTACTAAAAAAATAAACATAGTTCCTTACTTCTAGGATATGCGCATGAATGTTGAGTGAACATTCGATTGATGAGAGGACAAACGTTTCATTGTGTTTGTTTATTTTGAATGTATGTATATGGAAAGGCTCTTATATGGTGGGCTAAGTGTGAGTGGGGTAAATTTGCGAATTTGGGTGAAGGCGAAAAAAAGTGAATGCTTTGCTACTTTACTGCTGTTTTGACAATTGTGTACTAAAAGTTCGTGCTGTCCTCGTCCTCGTCGTGGTGTACTTTCAACAGAAAATAGGTAAAATAAAAATCCAACAACATTGTACAGACAAAAGTGAAAAAATTTTGTCAACATTTTATATAGTCTTCACGTTTAGAAATAAGTTGCTTTTGCTTTTAAATAAACAATACTATTGTAAAATAAATACTGAAAAATCTATTTTAAAGTAACGGTTAAGTTAGTATTGTAACGGTAAACGGGTACATTTTTAATAAATAAACGGATGAAATTCTATTAGAAAATATAAAATAAGAACGGGTGACGAGGACGACGGCAGCGAAGTGCAAAGAATTTTCTTGGATGAACGTTCGGTTATTTCGTTGCTGTGAATTGATGTGGTGAAAATGTATTCAAACAAAAATTTATTTGGTATATAAAATTGTTAAAATTGTGTATTTTCTTATGAAAAAATTCTATACTTTAATTCGAAAGCCCCAAAGTTGTTTAATAATTTTTTCACATAAAGCTGGCTTTTTGTTTTGTTGTTAGAAGGATCTCTAGTTGGAACGGAAGTTATGTTCGTGATGTTGTCCCACCCAATTTTTGGGGGAGGCCCATAAGTAAATATGTGTATTGATTAGAATTATATGGATATATTTTGGAGGAATTTCCTAATAACAATTATGAATAAAATATAAATAAAAGGGTATGTGAAAAGGAATGAATATGCAAAAATATTTTCTGCCATATTACAATATATCTTGGGATATATAAAGAAGTGAATGAAAAATCGAAAAGAGAAAATGAAAGATGGAATACAGTGAAGAAAAGTGTACAAGGCCAATAAATCGTGACTGCACATTAAATGCGTGTGAAGTTGACACAAAAGGATTTAAATAATCTCATTTAAATAGTTAATAGTTAAGATAAAAAGCTGAAGAACTCACAGCCATGTGTGCTATATCAATATTATAAATGTTAAGGTTCAGTGTTACAGTGTCACTTCAATTACAAAATTACAAACGAAAAGTTTCGAAAGCAAAGTATTATTTCAGTGCAAAAGTATTGGATTGCAAAATTAGTGTGTGAGAACTGTTGCCATCCTCTGCTTAAGATAAATCGATTCTATGTTTCAAATATGAGTGCTGCAAATATTGAAGTTAGAAAAAACTCTCCAATTAACAATATTTAATCCTTCAAAAACTAAAGCCTCTGACTGCATTTTGATTTAAACTCTAAATCAGGTGGCAACTAAACAAAAATAAAAATAAATCATTGAGCAACTTAAGCTCGTGCATTTGTTTGTGTTTGAAAGTAGTGTGTGTGCGTGTGTGTGTGTGCTTCTGTTACCATAAGAAAATGTACATAAATACTTTGGTAGGGTAGCGGGAAAGCCTCTTAAACCATTTTATATATATTGACTGCCCTCCACCCACAAATGCGCTGGCAACAGCTAAACACGCACATTTTTTAATTCAGGTTCTGCGGTTCTCGGTTTTCACTTAATAATGCACGCGGAGCACATTTCCACTGCCTTCAGACCGTAACGCTATTTTAGAAATTCTAGAGAAAATCAAAATCTACACACACCTCTGAGATATCGCATAAAGTTTAAATATTTTTTTTATTTACAATAGAGTTGAAAGTGTGTGACACATATGTGTGGATATGTGGATATATACACACACTAATATGTCACAACAATGTCACACAAGATACATCCAGATATCAAAATATAAACATTATTTAAACCAAATAATCTTAAGATTCTAATTAGAAAGGCTGTTAGTAGTATATTATTTTTTATAAAATAAAATAAATTAAAATAAAATATTATAAAAATAAAAAATAATGTATTGCACAATAAAGGCTCTTGGTAAAATATACTATTATTTTTAAAAGAAAATAAAGCAAAATTTTTTAAAAAAAAAATTATTATACTATGAAAAATATTATTATTATTATTTTTATTATGAATTATTAAGGCTGCTGGTAGCATATATTATTTTTCAAAAATAAAATAAAGAAAAAGAAAATTTTTTGTTTTAAAAAATAATATTAAAAATATTATTATTATCAATAATAAAGGTTGTTGGTAGTATATATTATTCTTTACAAAATAAAATAAATAAATTTAACAACTCTTTTTATAAAAAATAATGTATTACACTATAAAGGCTCTTGGCAGATAAATTATTATTTATAAAATAAAATTTTTTTATATAAAATAATATATTGCACTATGAAAAATATTATCATTATTATTATTATTATTATTATTATGAATTATGAAGGCTGTTGGTAGAATTTTATTTTTTTTTTAAAAAAATAGTTCAAATAAATTAAACAATTTTTTTTATAAAAAATGATATATTATAATATAAAATATATTATTATTAATTATAAATGTTGTTAGCAATATATATTATTTTCTATAAAATAAATTAAATAAAAATAAAGCATTTTCTCTATAAAAAATAATATGTTGCACTATAAATGGCTCTTGGTAGAATAAATTATTTATAAAATAAAATAAAACACAATTTTTTTATTAAAAATAATATACTATACTACGAAATATACTATTATTAATTAGAAACGCTTTTGGTATATATTATTTTTTTATTAAAAATAATATATTGCATTATGAAATATATTATCATTATCAATTATAAAGCTTATTGGTAGAATATACTTATTATTTTCCGAAAATAAAATAAAGAAAAAAAGTTTTTTTTTTATAAAAAATAATGTATTACACTATCAAATATATTATTATTTATAAAATAAAATTAAAGAACATTTTTTTTATTTTAATAAATAAAACAATATAATAATATTATTTATATTTGTCCACTTTACAAATATATGTATTATTTTATTAATAAAAGGCCTTGTAGTATATATTTTTATAAAAGAAATAACATAAAAAATAAACTTATTTTCAATAAATTAAATTGTACGAATTAGTATAGGTGTATAACATACTGAAGCGGAATTCTATTAATTCTTATTAAACATAAATAACACAAAAACTAACTTTTTCTTTATTAAAAATAACCTGTTGCCATGAACAAATGAGATTATGTTATAATATATTAATTACCATAAAAAGGCCTTTTGTGTAGTGTAAATAATTATTATATATATATTATTATTATTATATATATATATATATATATATATATAATATAATAATTTATAATTTTTGTTAAAATAAAATAAACAAAAGTAAATTTTTTTTATTAATAATAATATATTGCACTATGAAACATATTATTATTACCAATTATAAAGGCTGTTGGTAGTGTATATTATTTTTGATATATATTATGATATATATTATATATAGTGTATGTATATTATTATTTATTAAATTAGTTGGTAGTATAAATATTTTTTTTCATAAAGTAAAATAAATAACTATTTCTTTAAAAAAAAAATAATGTTTCCACTATGAAATTGTGTTGGTGGAATATATAATTTTTTTTTTAAATAAAATAAATAGAAGTAAAAATTTTTTACAAAAAATAATATGTTACACTATAAAACTCATTATTATTATAAATTATAAATTAATAAAAAAGTACGCATTAAAGAGTGTGATTGTGCTTTTATAGGTGAATAGAATTTCTGCTATTAGTTTTTACCGAACTTTTTTATAGGAATAGAAAATTTTGTCCTTTCAAGAATAATTTATATATTTTAATTCGCCTTCCTCTATTCTTTTTCAAGTAATGACCAGGGATTCAATTCAATTATTTATTAGGCAAAACAGTCGCCTAATTTTTATTTCGTATTTTGTTAACGTTGAGAAATTATTTTTTTTACAATAAATCCTTTTAAACGGATTTATATATTAATTATATATTAATCAAAATACTATTAACATGTTAAATATTGAAACAGTGTACTAATATTAATGAAGGGGTTACGCATGGACTATATGCATTTCGCATCTACCCACACTTGATTGAAATGTTGAATAACATTGAAATGATTAATCCAGCAATTAATTCCATTTACTAGACAAAAAACTTAATATATTTTTTTTTAGTTCTTAATTAAAATTTTATTTTTTTCTATTGTTGCCCTTTATGGTATGCACATTTAAACGAATTAAAAAAAAAAGATTTATTTTTCATCTGGTCAAATATTTTGTAAATATTTTTTATTTTATTAACATTTATTAGTGTTAAGTTCATCCACAGTGTTTTTTTTATCCTAATTTAGAAACATATGGCTTGTTAGAGAACTTGGAAACTTGTCGTATTTGGAGTGACATATTTCGACTTTTAAATAAGTTTTGGGATAGTATACTCGTTGTAGGATTGATCTACACTATTTAAAATATGTAAAGTACTTATATTTGTAAGACTTTTGTAATGTTTTGAAGGACTAACTGAAACATTAAATCGTTTACATTTTGTTGATAGTAGACTTCTTGGAATCTCGTCAGCACTATTGAAAATTCTTCACTATCATAAATCAATCTTTTATTTTTCTAATATAAAAATTCAAATGTAGAGTTATTTCAGATCAGATGTTTATCGGCAAGTAAAACTTAAGACCCGGTGTGGTTTCTAGGCTGTGATATGAAAAATCCTTCAGAAAAAGGAATATGCAATTTACGATAATTATAAGTATAGTATATAAGGTTTATATATCTTATACATATGTATGTATAAGGTTCGTAAGCGCACTAGTATATAAAGATTAATGAGCCCCTAACTGATTGTCTACTATCCAAGTGCAACATTAGTTCAGATTAGAGTAAGAATCTTAGCAATTGATATCCATCCCATTACGATATTGTTAAAAATTATATTTAAATTCATAGTAGCTCTAGTAGCATAACATTTTTCCAATAAATATATTATTTGCTTTAAGATAAGCTTAAACTTCGTTAATAAACAAAAAATTTAGCCTAAAATGTACTCCAATGAACAGAAAGCATTCCAACACCAAATTTTATCACATGGCTAGAAGTATAGCATGTAGTTCCATACATTCTTAAAACGTATGACCACCTAACAGGTAATTATCATTAGATGGTATCTAATTTAAGAAGTTATTCTGTAGGAATTTCAAAAGGCGAAATAATATTTTTAATTATTGTATATTATCTTTTATATCAATTATATTATGTTTTGATATAAAAACAATATGTTGAAAAAAATTCAAAATAGGTTCTTGTGGTTATTTAACTGTCTTACATCCTAAATTTCAAGGATCATTATCATATGTTCACAGACAGTTTTGTGCACCAAAGCTCACTCAAACACAAATAATGCCTATTACAAATGATCCACTGCTATATCTTAAGACACATAATAAATATAATAAATAAGAACAAAACTTGAATGCGGGAATAAGATTCCCGAAACTTCTCGTAGCCAGTGATGAGCACTGACACTGACTGCGTAATTATTGAAAGAAGAATGCTGAACACACCGCTAGACAATCTTTGTTATCGCAGGTGGCCTTCCAATATCTGACTAATTTACCCTATTATTATTATTAATTTACACTATTACGGAGTTATATATACAAATATAAGTTGAAAGTGGCACTTGAAAATAGTAAAAATTGCAGCTTTAGAACACAGGAAATACTACTTCTTCTTAGTGTCCGTTTCCCTTAGTGGGGCATAGGGCCCAGCTTTGTTCACATTCAATTATAATGATATGTACTTAAACATACAATATATTTTAAATAAAAATTATTATAAGTATAAATTCTTAAAATAAAATTAATGATATAGAATTATAAATGGGCTAATAGGATTAACTTCAATTCATATTAAATTATATATTGAAATAATTCTAAAATTAGGTTATAATAATAAAGATATATACATTTTTTTCATAGATAATTCAAATGTGTTCTTGAAACTGCCAAAATGAAGCGAAAAAGAACATTGTGCCTATTAAAGAGCAAATAAATCATATAAACAATTAAATATGATTTAACAATAAACATAAAACTTAAATACACTGAAAACCAATTTTAATACATTCGGTCATGTATCAGGAACACAATGAGGCAATAAACAAGGATAGATAAAATAATTAAAAAGGAAAAGTGAAAGACTTTGATGAAAGAGAGCATTGGTGATATGCGTCTGACTTACCAGTGAGAGAGCAGTGGTAAAACACCGGTTTCATATAAGAAAAAAGGACAGGACGGACGGTAATATATCTTGATTGAGTCAATAGACCTTCTTGGACACCGTAAAAGATGGTGAACAAAAAATAATTTTAAATGAAGAGAGTGGTAAATAGGAAATGGATCCAAATAAATTTTATTGTCGCAATGCAGCGCAGTCAACAGCATCAACATCATCGATTTCTTCAGCGACATCGTCGTCAATTGGTTGCGGCGGTAATTCTAACCAGGAATATATCGGTGCTTGCGGCTCTAGTCATTCGTCTTCTGGTTTTAGTTGTAAAGAATTGCTTGCAAGAAATGCCAACAGTAAATCCCTGCTTAATCAGAGAGGGACCAATGCTGCAACTGGTTTTGGTGGTAGCGCGAGCAGTACGAGTGGGTACTGCAGCAGTAATTCAAGTGGGACCGGAAATTATATTAACGTAATGCCTGTGCCAGTGGGCACATTGCAGTATCAGCGAAGGAAGTTGACACCACAGGAATATCAGTAAGTGAAATATTATTCTAATTTAGTATTTGAAATATTAAATACCATTTGATTCCCATGTAGTGCTTTTATTATTTACGAGTATATATTTTTAAGTAATTATTCCTATACATTTTTGTGTGCATTATAATCATACTCGTATTCAGTTATTACAATTTATAATTATAATTTATCCGGCTAGCAAGACTCTATCACTAAAGTAAAGTA
>NC_051847.1:162812935-162825233 GCF_002237135.1 Teleopsis dalmanni | reverse complement strand
ACATCAGCTCCAAATGTTCATGGAAGGGTTGTCCCACATAAAAAATATACACGTAAAGTTGTAATGGTGACACCAGTAGTTGGGGTATTAACAACCTCTCAATGGCAGAATGGGGAGGCAATAATGCAGGAACTTGTCCGTTTGTATATCTGTTTGGAGGAGGGTTAATGTGTTTCTAGTACTGCCTAAGAAAATGTTTGATGGTCATTTTACTTTGTGTAATATTATTGTCGAGTAGGCATTTTTGAGGAACTGGATGTACTGGACACAATATAAATACCTTTTGTTTTCAAGAAATTTGTCGGATTTTCTCACCTAATATACATACGTATACGAGTACATATTAAGGAACAAAATTTGTGTAGTAAGCAAAGTTTATTTGGGAGAAATATCACACCAACGCAAAGTTTTATCACTTTTAAAGTATTTCTTATATAGTATCTAAATTCTGTGAAATTAAAGAAATTCTAAAAAATCGGATATCAAGTATCAATGAAATCATTTCAATAACATATCGGTCATTCAAAAGGTTCTAACCGACATACTAAAAACAAATCCAACCGATGATTTTATAAATGAAAACTTTAATAAGTTTTCCAACTCAGCGTTGACTCAAAAGATCTATTTTAACTGAGCAAAACACAAAAATTCAAATTAAAAACGTTCTGCACTGGTACAAAAATTTACCAGTCTCTTTTTTGAGACTGGTCTTATCGGATCTGGAACCGACTACCTTTAACATAATTATATAGTAATGTTCACAAAACATATACATTATATTTATCATGACAATAGTATCGTACATTATTTTGTTACTTTAAAGTATCGCTAATAACCTTTATCTGATAATAAGCCCGTTGAATAAATTTATAGTTGATGCTAGTTAGGATTACATTAATATTTCATAGAACTGCACAAAAGATCTTTCAGGTCGGAGTGCATAACCTATTCGTAATAAATAAATGATTAACATACGGAATGGTAAAGAGGATGCCAATATTACTAATATACATTGTGACCGAAAAGTTTCCGGAAAAAATTAAATAAAACGCAAAATTCTTAATCTTCATCAATATTTATTTTATCTCCTTCAAAATATGCTCCATTAGAAGCGATACACAAATGCCAACGTTTCTTCCAATCATCAAAACATTTTTTATAGGCGCTTTCCGGTATGGCTTTGAGTTCCCTCTGCGAATTCTGTTTTACGTCTTCTATGGATTCAAAACGCGTTCCTCTGAGTGGTAATTTGAGGTTGGGAAACAGGAAAAAGTCACACGGTGCAAGATCAGGTGAATACGGTGGCTGTTCGATGGTATTTATTGAATGTTTGGCCTTAAAATCGTTGATAATGTTGAACAAATTGAGGTGAATCGGAACAAGCCGGGCGTTGACACGTCGCATACACAAATTGTCCACCAAAATCAAACGAGCCATCTCACGACCGATGCCTAGCTCTCGTGCTATCTCTCTAACACTCACATGAGGATTTTTGAACACGATTTCCTTTGCCTTTTCAATGTTTTCGTCGGTGGTAGAGGTCGAAGGTCGTCCAGAACGCGGCATGTCTTCGACGGTCGTACGACAGTCCTGAAAGGCTTTGTACCACTCATAAACTTGAGTTTTCGATAAAACTGATTCCCCATAAGCCTTTTGTAGCATTCGCAACGATTCTGCACACGAAATT
This sequence comes from Teleopsis dalmanni, assembly GCF_002237135.1. NCBI lineage: Eukaryota > Metazoa > Arthropoda > Insecta > Diptera > Diopsidae > Teleopsis > Teleopsis dalmanni. The sequence continues at coordinate 162,823,546 of NC_051847.1, read as the reverse complement.
TCGTTCGAAAAACAAAATTTGATGCAAACTCTTTGTTCAATATTTTTTTCCATTGTTTTTTTCGCAACGCACTACTGAGGTGAACTGGTTTCAACAGCTGCCGTAAACGAACTGTCCGACAGATCGCGCTCATTTTTGGCATAGTAATTAAGGACAGTGCTGCCAAACTACATAAACTTAAAATATCGAAAAATATACAGCGCGCGAATTTTAAATGAGAATTTCCGAAAGCTTTTCGGTCACAATGTACTTTTATTTGTTCATAATCACTAATCGTACTATCCACCATACTTTTTTTAAGCTACTTTCTCAAAGGAGATCAGTAAAATTTGAGATTATCATATAACAATTTTTTTCTCTACTTCTGCTTATAATCTATCAGTAAAGTACTCGATAGATTAAAGTAGGTTACAAATGGCTAGTATTAATCGAAGCGATCAAATTCATTATGAAAATAAATTTATTTCATATACAAATCCGTAAATATAATTGTAGTGCTCCTTTGTGGGTACTAAATATATTGCATTAATAGGTGTTAGTACAAATCTTAATATTTAGATTATTTTGGGATACAGTATCATTATTCCGGTATCATTATTGAAACTTATACAGTTTAAGTTTAATTAAACGAGAACGATGTCCACAAACAGATCAAGGTAGAATCCACTATTGATGTCAATTATAAAGTGAAAGAAATTTAAGAGAAGTAGAATATTTTGATGATATAACACCTTAAATATTCCACAAAAATAATGTAGATCATTACGACTTTCATACACGAGGCTACAAAAAATAATATAAACTATTATTATTGTTATTATATTCATATATATAAATATGAAATCGTAATATTGCGTAACCTGTAAAACGAAGCAGTTAATATATCGACGAAAAGTATCAACATGTATAAGTTCTTTCTAGTAATAATTTTGTAAAAGTCATAGGTGAACTATCGATTTATAGACTTCCGATTTAGCAAACGGACTATATAACCTAGGAATCATTCATTAGATTAGACGTTTGCTCGTTATATAATTATGAGATTATAGCATAATGACAAATGTAAATCAACGTTTTTATATTAGAAAATGTAATTTATTGTATTTTATTTTGTTTAATTGCTTTACATAAATAAATAATAATTAAATTTATTTATTTATATTTAATTTACTTAATTCAGTAACACACTGAATGATCACAATATATATCACAATATATATAATTGGTGGAGTCCAATTATATATATTTATCGAGTGACTGGTTCCTTTTTAAATAACAAATAGTATAATTAAAAAAATAGATATAACAAAAAATAGAGATTCTAAACGTTAAAATTTACGAAACCATAGCACTAGTCAACCGTAGTCAGTTACACTCTGATATTTTCAAGTATTAGCACTCGGAATTACTATATAGTTTATGTATTCGAATATTTTTCAATAAAATTGCTTTTTTTTATCAAATTTATTTAAGACTTTAATTGTATTTATAATATACTCAATCCTTCATATTGAAAAAAAGCAGCACAAAATAATCATTACTTTAGGTGGCAACACTGAAGCTGTAGTCAAATATATACAGAGAATGGAATACAATAACAATTTATTTTCATGATATATTATCAGAAATATCTTTATATATAAACTTAAATTGAAATTTAAAAAAACAAAGCTTAACATATAAGTACTAAGAAACTATTAACCGAATATAACTATATTAACTATTAACCGAAAATTATTTACAATAGACGATTTTAAAGAAGTTGAATCAAATAATCTATCGGTTTAATAAGAAGTCCATAAATGATGACTGCTAATATATTAATAATAAACAATTTATTATTTTAAATTATTAACAATAAATTATCTTATGTTAGTTTTATGAAAAAAAGAAATTAATCCATAGTTAAAAATACATATTTAATCTTTAAATAAACTATAAACAAACATAAACTATAAGACATAGACCCTGAATGTACTAGCATACATTAGAATTGGCAAGGCAATTACTCATAAAGTAGAAAAAGGCTAGAAATCCACTACTTGGCCCCACACAGTTCCTTGCAAAAATTACATATTGATATTGGCAACGCAGAAATGGAAGATATTTAACTCTAATTTTAGTTCAGACTTAAGGGATTTTCAAATTATCATTCAATGTCACAATACTGAAATTAGAAATTGATATAATATCAGGAATTTAAAATGAATTCAGTGTGGCTTTATAGTAGAACACTGCAAATATTTATATAATATAACTTAGATTTGTATTCGAATGAATTCCGGCGATTTTATGAACTAACATATAAGGACCAGTAGAGCTACTTACTGAGAGCAACATCTTAGATGAGAATAGAGTTAAACAATTTAGTTCAAAATTACTAAAGCGATGAAGAATTTAACACTAGGAACTGGTCATAAAGTATATTAACAGAAAAAGATACAGCACTATTAACACAGAGAGTGTGAATTCTAAAAAGAATGCAGTGCACTGCAAACATACTATAACATTATATAATATATACAATATATAACATATATAAGACTAAGTACATATATTTTTAAAATATAATTCATGTAGAAAATTAAACAACACTGGACCTGCGATTTTTTAAAAATATCATTAACTCGAAAACATGAAAACAATCTTCCAAGTAAAGAAGAGGAATTATAAAAAATATAAGGAAGTTTTTTTGTAACTGCAATAGTTTTTTGCCATCTCCAATCAAAAAATTCAAAGTATATTCTTCTCTGATACCTATATTTTTCAGCTATTTTTCAGGGCATTTTCTATTATCAAAAATGATTATCAAATGAGAAATAGAAAAGCTTTCGCAAGGTCTCTGAAAGTATAGGTATATCTTATCTATAATACCTATTGTACATTAAAAGTAATTTTAAACTTTTCTGGAATCTTTTGAGTTCTTTAAACTCTAGTTTACGATCTACTTGTGTTTGCATTTTCTCCTATCTCATTCAGACGGACATTATATTTTAGTCGAAATGTTATTAACCAACTGTTTCGATATATCACTTTATATATTAATATATCTCCAATCTACAATATTATATCGTCATGAAAGTATCAGAGAGATCAAATTGTATTTAGAAGTAGATTTTAGTGGCATTTTCAAACTATGTCTTTACAAACTTTTTATTATCTAAACCATAAATATTATTTCTAACGTCAATTGTATTCAAATAAATTGATTTACACACAAAATGACTAAGGAACATATACGCTATATTCTTGACTCCATTTATACATTTACACAGCACTTTTTAGCTCAATGTACGCAAATATTAAAATGTCACAGGAAATCACAAGCGAATTCTATGGCAACGTGGGGTTTAATGAAGCCCCAAAAAGAGTGCTTAACGCGTTAAACTGGAGGTTGACTCGTATAAAGCAGCTAAAGTAACTATATACAACCTAGATAGCTATAATCCAAATCAAACAAAAACTCACGTCCGCAAAAAATTTAAAACCCAGCAACATAAAAAATTAAACTATATAAGCAGTAAAAGATATTTATACAGCAACCTATCTAGTTAGTGTATGTAATATAGGAAACTGAATTCATAGTCAAAGTTTCGTGTTTGTCAAATTTTGACGTGTTCTTCGATATCTGCTGTCATTATTTTCTGAGTTGCTTCTAGTGTGAAGACGTCTTTAAAAGTTTCCATATTTTCATCGACTTATTGAGAATAAAAAGTGAGTACAAAATATTTATGGGTCTATTGAAATTTTAAAAGATCACATCTTTTTTTAATTACAATCGAAATAGTCATGAATGGTCAAAATAAAATGGATGGTTCTTCATCAAAGGGAATTAAACGTACCGCACGTATGCTTTCGCCTTGTGAAAAACTAAATGCCGTGTCTCGTATACGTAATGGTGAGACGAAAGCATCCATATCTCGTGAAATTGGTGTACCGGAGTCAACGTTGCGGGGTTGGTGTAAAAACGAGCAAAAACTGCGAGAAACCTGCAGTCAAATGACTTCCAATAACGTCACCGTATCTGGTATGGAAAATTATCAAGTAAAACGTCAAAAGTTGCAATCTCAAACACCTACATTATCATATCCAAACCCTATGTTGGATGGTATAAATACTAACCTTGTTAACAATCCATTTAGTTTAAATGGGATCTATTCCACTCCTAATAACAACGGTTTTGGGACTGACTTTGGGAATGATTCATTCAAAAACTTTCTAAACATGTCCAGTGTACCAAATGGTTCTGCAGCGTCTAGTTCTGATGCAGGTATGCAACGTTCTATAAACGATATGGTTAATGTGGGTCAACCAAGTGAAGTTCAGACTTCTAATCTACCATATGATCTAACATCAATTTTCAATCCGACGCCAGAATCGGAAGGTGAAAATAAAGCTTTCTTAGTAGAGTGGTGGAAAGTTTTTTACACCAATTTGTCTCTATTGGGTAGTACAATCTATACCACCCCATCGAAAGATGAACAAGAAGACATGCAAGCAAACGTAATGGGTAAGGAACAGACTTCAAATAATGGTCAAGATTTTCAGCAAGAAAACTATCCTACCCCACCGAAAAGTCTTGAATGAATTCTTCAAAACTTGATTAACCAATTTTCTAATTCAAACTTAAATAAATAAATTACTCAATCAAAGCATAAGGTAATTCATAAATATATGTCAAAGATAAACTTTTGATTTGCAAATTTTTTAGTGGCAAAATATTGAAAAAAATTTAATTGTGAAGGCGAAGTTCATACAGCGGAGCCTTGAAGTTTTAACTAATTACCAAAGCTGCCACCCTAATTAACAAATTCATTGAAAAACCATCATTTGATTATTATATGAAAACCATTATAATTATTTAACATATAAAAATATTGAATTACCTTATTTACCTCAAATTAACTTACCTTATGAATAAACACAACTAAATTACTATAAAATTATAATTTTTTGTTAGAATAGCCATATTTTGTAGGTACTATATATATTTTAAACACCAATGTACTTAAGTGAAATTGGGGTACGAATCTAAATTTTAAAAATATAGAATTTTTATTTAGGTTCAAAATTTTATAACTTGTTTTATAAACATCTATGTATATATATATTCTATATATTCTCAGAATTGTTTGTAATAATTTTAATCGAGATGCTCCTTTAATGCAATTTATTTTCGATTGGTAAATCTGGGGCAAAATGTATAACACTCGAGATTAATTTGTGACACTCTAGATATTTTGCCAGAGTAGCAAAATTACCCTGAAATTAACAACTGTTTTATATGATTTGACAAATAAAATGTGATTTGTTTCAATATATGTATTAATGAAAAATATGACTGTCTACTAATACTACTACAAAAATATTAGATTACCCTAAAAATGTTTAATTGGGCAACAAAATTTGACAGATCGAGAGTAAATCTAGATTGAATCCAGATTTACCAATCGAAAACGCCATATATAATTCTTCTAGAAAATGTAGATATGCTGACTTACAATTTGCCACCAAAAATGAACATTAGCAAAAAACCTCATTATTATATTTCCTTATAATAATTATCAACAATTCTAACAAAATTACACGCGTTTCCTTAAACTCCGGAAAATGTAGGAATTCAATTATTAAGAGTATACAAAGTTGGTTGTGTTGCTTTTTTGGCATTTTTTCTCCAAAATATATGTATTAAAATTGTAATAATTTACTACTAAAAGGCTCAAATTCTAATATTTATTACTGCACAACACTGTTTTGACCAACGTGACGAGGCACAAAATGCCTAACTGCGGTACCGGATGGTTTTTTTGAGAGTTGCCACCTTGATATTGTAGAGGCTATTTCAAATTACCTATTTTCTCTATTGATATAATAATAATATAACACAAGTGATTGATTCAGATCCACCTACTTTTAATAGTAACTATGAGTCTAATCATGGCAACAGCAACAATTATAAAATGTAGTCTATTATTCTCCTTTTCTTTTGGTTTTTAATCTGGAGCCGCAATCATTTTTTCATTTAGGGTCTTTAGCAACCAAGGCTTAAAGTTTTTATTTTAAAAGGTTAATTATATTTATATTATTTTAAGAGATACAATTTTTTTTTGAATAGTTTTTTTTTGTAAACTTAATATGAAAAAATAAATAAACTTTTTGCAGTAGACGTCTTTCTTTGAATTCTTTTTCTATTTTATCAGAATTTTGTATCCTAAAATCAGTCTACAGAACTTAAATTATTTTAGGAAATACGTACTTGAAAAAAATTTTAGCGGGAAATAAAAAAAACCCCACGCAATAATTAAGGCAACATTATACAAAAATAATACCATATTATACAAAAAAATTGGAACGGGAACGGTGAGAGTAGTTTTTTAGATGATGATGTATTAGAATTAGAAATTAGATTATAGACATAAGAAGCCGATAAGATCATTTTTTTTTTTCATAAAGAGCTGTTGAAATGAGTTATATATATTTACAACAATGATATAATTTTTTTTCATTCACCACTACTTTCCAAGATCTTGGCAGGACATTTCTCATCAATTAGAATCTTATTTATCCATATCTTTGTTTTATGTTGGCGTATATCTGAAATTTAACCCTGAATTGACGCAACTAATAGGTAAGGAAGTTAGGTAATTCGATAAAGCACTAACCTTTGATAATACATTAAATGTAGATAAAGTGATATATAAAACTAAGCAAAATATTTTGCAAACGGATTTTGCTATGTAAAAATCATATAGTTTTCCGATATATATAATATATTCATGAATTATTTAATACTTCTAATTTTCTAACGATTTTTTTAAATCTTTATATTTTATATTGATATTAATTTTTCGTATGATATAATTTGAGCCTTAGCTTACTGATTCATGGTATCCATTCATTCCTATCTAGTGCAATCATGTGACTACTACAAAAAGTGCAAAGGTACGCCTATTCTGTTATGCTAGATTAAGGGTCTCAAAAGATTTGAATACCCTTACAGATGCGTTGCGAAAGTCTGCACATTTAATCTATTAAATGGGTTTTCGTAGGTTTTGTTTGTAATATATAAATAATTACAGTTTTTAGATGAGTGGAAATCACAAATAGGGGCTAATCTAATAGCCCTGTCAATAACCCTAGACTATATTCAACTTAGACGCATACACAGCAATTTCTCCAGAGTTTCGAATACAAAAATAGTATCTAATCAAATTTGAGTATGTTGAAATAACGTGTTTTCTCTGAAAAGATTTCTCCAGGATAGTTGTAATGAATAATAGTATAATTCAATAATAAATTATTGATTTAGACGATCTTCATTTTCATTTTTTCTACCAATTGTTACCTGTCCAATAACTTCTTCTGCACTAGAAGTGGCTCATAAATGTAAGGATACTCTTCATATAAACTGTATTCGTCACAATGTGCTGGTTTTTGTATTAGTCTCCATTAATTTGATTGATACATTGATCGAAATAAGGACTACATCGCATGCTATCCTCGAGCGTGTGTTAAGTGTGCATAATAGGTATACATTTAATTGACCTAAGTTTAACTGACTAATAATACTATACAATATTAATATTAAGTTTATATTATTATTTTAAATACATTAGGACATTTTTATATACCGTAAATGTCTTGATCATCATAGCCAATCCAATCCATCCAGCGATATTCGAAGACCTATCTGTTTATCACGTTGTACGCCTTGCTGTTTCTATAAATTTATGTTACAGATTCGAATTTAATCGCATGAGAAAGGTGTGTGAAAAGTTTAGAGTCCACATATGTTCAAAGTTCTTATTAAAAATGTATTATTGGGATTCAATATCTAAATACATGGATATGTAATAGACTAGAATACAACAGCAAAACGCGAAGCGTGTTGCCTTTAATTTATTACATTTTTCTTCAACCCTTTTCTGGTACTAAGTATTGGCTTCAGTGTTTTAATAAAAACAATAGAAATTTTGAAAATATTTTTATTGTATGAAAATTAAGTATTTAAATCAGGATTTTGAAATTCAAACGAAGTCTATTATATATTGTACAATGGACATCAAATGGACTACTTTCAAAAGAATCAGTCAAAGTAAAAGCGTTTAACGTAACATATAAATTAGTCAAGCTTTTTGAAAAAGGTCAAAGGCTTTTTATACAATACAAATGCATAATATAATATATAATTGAAAAAAATTTCAAAGGGAATTCTTTGTAGTTTCAGAGTTTAAAGGCATGGAACTCAATATGATATATTATATTTCCAAATCAAAGTTATGCACGTCCTTCAAGATATTATTCTTCAAAACAGGGAATAAAGGTAAATGGATCTTGTGTTATGATTAGTGAATTTTAAGGATCTGAACGCTATTTAGATTCTGTTAAATATTTATGTATTAGAGTTTTATATATTTGGTGAGCAACAATTTTAAAATAAAAATATTACTAATAATAATATTATTTCTTATTATTTTCTTGTTTATAGTTTACTATTTAGAAGAAAATTTAAAAATAGATTATTGCTCCCGTACAAACAGCCCCATTTATTTTCATAATCAGTTATAATAATTCTGCTCCCCGAAGGCAAGTCTGTAAGAACATGTCTAATACTGTTAAACTAGTGAACCCATAACTACTTCACTCCGATTTTAACTTGAACATTTAAACCATTAATATTTTCTTTGTTATAAGTTTCCAGATCTCTTCGGTTCGATAATAAAACCAGAACAAAGATACATCTTTCATTTCCGGATAACAGCAGTATAGAAACAAATTAGTTCAATGTATTTCGACTTCTGTAAAATATTCACAATATAAAATCTGCTCACTGTTATATTAGCTCGTTACATAGGTCCCACTAAGAATACCATACAATTCTTATATCCCATTGTTATTCTCTTATAAGAAATAGAAACGATAATAATTTAATTTTTGGAAAACAATTAAATAATTTATTAATTTATTAAAAACATATTCAATTTTTACAAGTTAAGTTAAAATTTAATATAAGATGATATGTAGATAATTGAAACTACTTATTCATAGAGATAAAAAGACCCTAATGTACATTGTACAGTGACATAGTTTATTTAAAATATTCTATCAAATTATTCTAAAGACTTTATTCAGGAATTTTTCATATTTAAATACTAAAAGTTAAGACTAAGTTGTTTTTATCTACAAGCGATCAGATTCGAATACGTTTAATCCTTTATGGTTCAGAGTCACTCTGCACTGCAGAAGAGATGCTCTTAGCTGGACTTTGTGAACGGCTATGAGCTGGGCTAGATATTTTCGATGTATTGGAACGAAATGACAAATCCTCTGGTTCGCTGTCATAGTAACTATCGTTGGACATGTCGCTATGCATCAAGCTGTTTGAATTCATATGAAAGCTATGAGGCATTTTAGTTAGTTGACTATACAAAATATTCTCGGTAGGACGTGCCTGTATAGTATTGCTTTCATTTTCGTCATTTGTGTTAGATAAATTTATAGTAGGAGACTGAAGAGCTGCAGCAGCAGCAGTTAGTGCCAAAAAATTTAAACTCGCATTAAAAACTTTGCACCATTCCAATAGAGCTGAATTGGCGCTATCTGGGTCTGCGTTGGGATTCAATATCGATGGCATGCCAGTTTGTAGGAATGGAAATGTGCCAATTTCAGCCAATTGCAATTGTGATTGCAATGATTTTGGCTTGACGTCGTTGTTATTTGTATCATTGTTGTTGTTGTTGTTGTTGTTGTTGTTGTTGTTGTTGTTAACATTAATCCGTTTATTATTGCTGCTATTGATACTGCTTGTGCCATTCTTAATCGGAGATAAGTCTTCGGAAGGATCTTTAGCCCAATTTTTCACACTCAATGGAGTCGTTGGTGTACTTTTGGTACTCTCCCTTGTATCTTCAGTCGAATTAGATGAGCGTAAGGGTATTTTTACTTTTGTACTTTCCATTGAGCTACCAGCGCTCGGAACATTTACCAAATTTGGATTTAGTAAGGACATTAAATTTATATTTTGCACCATAGCAAGTTGCGAAAAATCTCCAGAAATAGGTAATGAACCGATATTCTGAAAATGTGAACTTATACCAAATTGTTTGTTAGACTCCGCCTGGGAAGTGGTTTTTTTAATAAAATCATTCAAAGCGATTTTTTCTAGGAATGCATTGCAGCTACTAATATTGCTACCATTGGAATTCTGGTTATTGTTGTTTATAGCATTGACAGCAAAATCCATGCCACTAAGTGGTAAACGATTATAGGCAAAATCATCAAAGCTTGAAATGCTTTGAAATTTCGCTGATGCATGATGATTCTCTAGCTTTGTACGTTTTTCTGGAGGATTCTCCAAACCAGGCAGTGACATTTGATCTACACTCATTTGACGACACATAAAACGTAATTTTTGTTCATTTTTACACCAGCCACGTAACGTAGATTCCGGTACACCAATATCGCGTGAAACTGAAGCCTTCGTTTCTCCATTATGTATACGTTGTATGGCGCGAACTTTATCGCTGGGTGTCAAATTGCGTAAAGGACGTTTGCCGCGTGTGCTCATACGTATGTTCATGTGCTGATAGGCCGATATATCCATTTTCAATG
>NC_051847.1:162806706-162812835 GCF_002237135.1 Teleopsis dalmanni | reverse complement strand
GTTCACAAGTACGTTAGTTTTCCCCCCACCGTGTTTTCCTAGCGTGCTGCTATGTATGTATATTCTCATATTTAAAACAAAAAAACAAGAAGTTATGACACACAAATTCATTCAACGAAAACTTTGTCTCCAGCGGACAAATACTCATTCGGATACGCACACATTTCACTTCACCCAAACCAACGTTTGAATCGTCAAGATACTCAAAGATACACAGAGATACAAAATTTAGATACAAATATTTTTATGTGAAAAACGGAAGAAGGGGGAAGTTACTTTTCACCACGCGTGTGCCTATTAGTACCAATTAAGGCGTGTAGCATAATAATACTTTAATTCATTCTCTATTATATTTTTTATTATTTCTTTTCTATCCAATAACATTGAATTCAATCTGCTGTGGAGTATGGAAAATGGCATTAAAGTAGATTTCAAATCCTACATTATGATTTTTATTTATTGTGTATATGTACATAGTTACATGGTATTTTAAAAAAAATCTTACCAATGTAGGAGTCCCCCTTATTGGACCACTAAAAAGGCACTATATGCTAGACTTGTTATATAGAATTTATGTTCACATAATTAATACTGAGTCTATTTAGTATATTCATTTAAAAGTCAATGAAATTTAGAAATTTCTGTTTAATATTTCATTAACCGTAATTTTTTCTTTCAGAGTAGCAAAAGAATATTCACAACTTACGAAAGAAAACAAGTGAAGCAACAACAATGCTCTTAAAATCTTCAGAGTTAGGCTTTATCGCAAAATTCTTACATGTTAATTTTTAGTAGATTTCAAGTCCTACAATATGATTTCTATTTATTGTATATATGTACATAGTTAAATGGTATTTTAAAAAAATTTCTACCAATGTAGGAGTCCCCCTTATTGGACCACTAAAAAGGCACTATATGCTAGACTTGTTATATAGAATTTATGTTCACATAATTAATACTGAGTCTATTTAGTATATTCATTTAAAAGTCAATGAAATTTAGAAATTTCTGTTTAATATTTCATTAACCGTAATTTTTTCTTTCAGAGTAGCAAAAGAATATTCGCAACCTACGAAAGAAAACAAGTGAAGCAATAGCAATCCTCTTAAAATCTTCAGAGTTAGGCTTTACTAGCAAAATTCTTAATTTTAATTTTTAGTAGATTTCAAGTCTTACAATATGATTTTTATTTATTGTACATATGTGCATAGATACATAGTATTTAAAAAAAATGTATATCAATGTAGGAGCCCCCCTTATTAGACCATTAAAAAGGCACTATATGTTAGTCTTGTATAGAAATTAAGTTCACATAATTATTACTGAGTGTATTCAGTATATTTTTTTTAAAGTCAATGATATTTGAAAACGTCTGTTTACTATTTCATTAACCGTAATTTTTTCTTTCAGAGTAGCAAAAGAATATTCACAACTTACGAAAGAAAACAAGTGAAGCAACAACAATGCTCTTAAAATCTTCAGAGTTAGGCTTTATCGCAAAATTCTTACATGTTAATTTTTAGTAGATTTCAAGTCCTACAATATGATTTCTATTTATTGTATATATGTACATAGTTAAATGGTATTTTAAAAAAATTTCTACCAATGTAGGAGTCCCCCTTATTGGACCACTAAAAAGGCACTATATGCTAGACTTGTTATATAGAATTTATGTTCACATAATTAATACTGAGTCTATTTAGTATATTCATTTAAAAGTCAATGAAATTTAGAAATTTCTGTTTAATATTTCATTAACCGTAATTTTTTCTTTCAGAGTAGCAAAAGAATATTCGCAACCTACGAAAGAAAACAAGTGAAGCAATAGCAATCCTCTTAAAATCTTCAGAGTTAGGCTTTACTAGCAAAATTCTTAATTTTAATTTTTAGTAGATTTCAAGTCTTACAATATGATTTTTATTTATTGTACATATGTGCATAGATACATAGTATTTAAAAAAAATGTATATCAATGTAGGAGCCCCCCTTATTAGACCATTAAAAAGGCACTATATGTTAGTCTTGTATAGAAATTAAGTTCACATAATTATTACTGAGTGTATTCAGTATATTTTTTTTAAAGTCAATGATATTTGAAAACGTCTGTTTACTATTTCATTAACCGTAATTTTTTCTTTCAGAGTAGCAAAAGAATATTCGCAACTTACGAAAGAAAACAAGTGAAGCAACAACAATGCTCTTAAAATCTTCAGAGTTAGGCTTTACTCGCAAAAATTCTTAATTTTAATTTTTAGTAGATTTCAAGTCTTACAATATGATTTTTATTTATTGTACATATGTGCTTAAATACATAGTATTTAAAAAAAAAATATACATCAATGTAGGAGCCCCCTTATTAGAAGACTAAAAAGGCACTATATGTTAGTCTTGTATAGAAATTAAGTTCACATAATTATTACTGAGTGTATTCAATATATTTTTTTTAAAGTCAATGATATTTAAAAACGTCTGTTTAATATTTCATTAACCGTAATTTTTTCTTACAGAGTAGCAAAAGAATACTCGCAACTAGCAAAAAAAAAATATGAGTTTTAGTGCAGCCAAATTCAAAAATCAGTCTATTGTGAATATTTACTGGAAATATGCTGTAAACATTCGGTAAAATCATATGAGCATTTCATTTACTACTAAGTTCGAAAACAAACAAATTAATTAATTTAAATATATGTGAAATATATATATATAAGAAATATATAATTATCATTTTGTTTTCTTTTATTTAAATTAATTAAGTTTTAGTGTTTACAATTGTTATATTTCATATTGAACACAACACAAAAAAAAACATATATTTAAAAGTAAGCATTTAACATATTTTAAAAAGGCTGCCAATTTCTTTCAACCTGACTTAATGCTGTTTTTTTACAACTCTGAAAAAAATTACGACTATTGTTGCATAGATTCATTTATATTTGAAAGGCAGATTGGAATACACTTTTAGTAATAATTTATTATATAAATCATATTTAAATCATATTTATATAAATCAAATAGATTTAAATATAATTAGCATAAAGAAATTTACCTTGAAGTTCTATTCATTAAAAAAGTATTTCAAAGTTACATTCATTTACATGTATATATGTATTTACATACGAGTATACGAAAAAATTCTAAGTGATAATGAGTACTGTAAGTGATTCACTAATTAAAAGACTCTACCTTTAAAAAAAATGCTATTCTCATTCATAAAAAATAAAAAAACAAATTTAAAAAACAAATGCTAATTAAAATATTCCTAATATAGATTTATGAATTTATAGCTTATTAAATTTATGGGTTTTATGTATACAGAGTTATTAATAGTAGAAAAATCAGCATTAATAGCCGTATGTTGTACATATACGGAATAATAATAGACTATAGGGTTCTTAACGTTACTTGTAAAAGTGCTTGCAGCAATTTAAAATAATTAAAAAAAAATTTAAAATAAGACTCGTATCTTCGAAATAGGTATCTTTACAAACCTTTCAGAATGCGACAGAGTTATAATACAAAATTTGTATAAAAGACTATTTTAGATAATTTTAATAATTAACAAAAAAAAAGTGATAATTGAAAATAGTAATTTATGTTTAACACTCCACCTGTGAAGATTTGGAAAATAGTGTCTCTTAAAAAATGATTTTTCTAAAAACATCTTTGTTTAGAAATTTTTACAATTGTGGGGTGATTGCATTTAACAGTTTTATGAGTGGATAGGTCTACATCACAGACCCACTTATCTAGGACGAATCAGCCAGATTTCGAAACTTTTAGTCTACACTGGCTAAATGTAATATTCTTGAATTTCGGATTCAAACAAAAATTTGTATGTACCTAGTAAAAAAACTAAGAATATATATAAAAAATCTAGCCAATGATTCTGAACCGAATGGTCCGTGAGATGATTACAAATGGTTCGTAAATCAAATTAGGCGGGTATGGATACATACATTGTAGTTTGTCCATTGAGACCTCACTTATTAGAAAATAAAATCAAAACATTTCCAAGTAATTATATATCTATTTTATAGCATAGATACTGTACCTACCTATTGTGGTCCCTATTAAAAACAAAAATATCATAGTGGTCCTTGGTCAAAAAAGTAGGCGCTGCGTAAAAACCGATACAGCTGTACGAAAATGACAGCAGCAAAATCTTTATTAATCATAATGCAAATTTTGAGGTATAAGTATTTAAAATTTATAAGTTATAATACTAAAATAGATCCAATAAAATATGTATAGATAACAAAATATTTTAAATAAAACCCTATCTTGCCTTAAATTTGTAAGAAGAAAGTATTATGCTCTAATTTAAATCGGAAAATATAAATAACTCAATGATTGGATCCATTAAAAAGGTTATACGAGCTGCCTGGTCTTACAGTTTTTCGTCTTTATCGGTGAAATTTCGCTTGACAGTTCCGTTGAACAACTTTCATCATTTATAGAGAAAGCGAACCAAATCAGTTTTCTCAAGGACTACAACAATAACAACTCGAATAAAGAAAAAATATTCAAAATATAAATTTATTTAAAACTATTGTATATTGTAGTTATATATTAAATCTAAAAATTTATTTACAAACTTAAAATCTTTTTAAGTTTAAAATACTTTAGTTAAATTATTTTTATTTTTATGTAAAAAATAATTAAAATACATATAAAACAAGTAAATGTTAACCAATAAATCTAATTTTATAAACAAATAAAAAAAAATTCTATTAATTAGTTAACAAAATAAACTTAATATATATATGAGAGTATATGAATGGATATTTATTTATATAATTTCACTAACGACCTGTGCCCAGTAATAATAAAAAAAAACGTGTTGAAAATTGGTCGTAATAACAATTTATTAATAATTTCACTATACTATTAATAAGTATTGTAGAAAATTAAAGTTTTAATTCCAAAAAAATTATTATTGATATAAGAAGGTTTAGAAGTACGTTGTAATCAAAAAGATCTACACTACTAACCCTGTGAAATGTTTCTAATTTATTATATTAAATGTTTAAGTGCCATACATATTTTGCTTCAATAAGGGTCAGAATAAATTTTTAAATTTATTTTCTTAGAATTTCATGATTCGGACAAAATACAATAGATTTGCAGATGTTTAGTACGATCTTTACAAAATCTTCAAATGCTAGTTATCTTTAGTGCCGCTTTCTAAATTGGTTAATACAAGAGTGTGTGCTGTTGGGATATTAATATTTAATTTTAGTTCAAATCTTATTGCACTGGAGACAACTGTTAACCATAATATAGTAAATCAAATAATATATTATACTACTTAATATGTTTTTTATAATAGAAAAATAACATATGATCCTAATAATAGGCATAATTTTTTCTTCCAGAGTAGCAAAAATATACTCGCAATTTACGAAAAAAAAAATTTTTAGCAACAACAGTGCTCTTAAAATCTCCAGACTTAGGTTTTACTCGCAAAAAATTTTAAGTCTTAAGTTTTAAGTATTTTCATTGGAATATAATCATATGAGCATTTCATTTACTAAGTTCAAATGCATAAATAAATTAATAAATATAAAAGATAAAAATGCAAACAATATCCCTATTAATATTCATTTTGTTTTCTTTGTTTAAATTAAGTAGTTTTTAGTGTACAATTTTTATATTTCATATTGTACACAACACAATAAAAAACATATGTTAAAAATCAAGTGTTGCCAATTTCTTTCAACCAGACTTAATGTTGTTTTTTTACAACTCTGAAAGAAAAAATGATGACTATTATAAAAGAAACTATAAGAGTAAAAGGTTTATTCAATAATTCGAAGAGACACACAATTTATAACATTTATAAATCAAAAAAATATAAAAGGATTTTTTTGTTGCAATAATTTAAATTATATGAATTCATTAAAATATAATATGTAATTAAAACATTAGTTCATAAAAAAAAAAATAGTGAAAATTTATGAAGTATAGTTTTCACATACAATAAAAATATATTCAAACTATTTTCCTATATAATATGAATATGAAATCCTATATACTACCAATTAAAAATCATATATAATGTGATTTTATATTGTAATAAGATCTTGAGATTTTATAGATAATAGTCAGACTATAAATGACTATAAATGA
>NC_051847.1:162797763-162806606 GCF_002237135.1 Teleopsis dalmanni | reverse complement strand
CAGGTCTGAGCTAGCAGTACGAGAATATTTTCTAAAACTAAAAAACAGCGGCAAGTAATTATCGCCTTAGAAACAACGAAGAGAAAGCAAAAGGATATAGGAAGGAGTTCATATATATGTAAATAAATATAAATTCACCCAATAATGTCAGCAGAGAAATAGCGTAAAGTCAAATGCTAGGAAACAAAATATAATATACATAACTAAGAATCAGAATCTGAACAAGTTCTTAAACACTTATAGCCTTGATGCTAATATACACCAGAGAGGTGCGGACTATAACTATAGTAGATTTTATTACACCATATTATAGTTTGATTGTATTTTTGATAACAACATTTGGAATAAAATAACTTATCTCACTGATAAAAACCAAATATCTCTCGTAACTCATCATTCTGCAAGCCAAAGCCAGGCAAGAATGTTTTTTTTATCTGATTCTGCAACCGCAAAAGTTTTTCGTTCCGATTCAATTGAATAATAATATATATATATGTTAAGTCCCGATTTTTGTTCCAGAGAAAATATCCTTTTTTTAGCTTTCAGTTCAGTGCAGAGTAAATATTTTGAATGTATAATATTTTTAAAATAAATTACTTTTTCGGTCATAACTAAAATTTTTTATTTTAATCATACTGAACAAATTCATTTAATAAAAAAAAACAAAACTCTTCTGTTTATAAAAATAAACGGCTTTTGAACTTTTTGTTTTTATTCTTTAAAGTTTAAACAACTAAAGAGTAATGACCGCTCACTTTCAGTATTCTTTAGAGCTGTTGGTACTGAACCGAAATAAATTAATATATCATTTTTTCAATGTTAATTTTTTTTGCCATAAATGACGCATCGTACGATGAAAGTAAACTATTTAAAAGTTGGAAACGTTCGAATAGAAATAAAAAGACAACAACAAAATTTTAGGTAATTTATTGAAATTTGGCTGACCATACAACGCTGTCTCGAGTATTACCAAGTATTCATCACCAGTGATTTTAGGAAATATTCGAATTTTTAAATTAATTTATAGTCCGTATATAAATTGTTTGCACTGCAAGTGCCAGGCTTAGAACTTAAATTAGTCAATTTTCCAATTAAGTTTCGATTCGAAACACTAGTTTTTACATATAAAACTAGTGTTTTATATTTCACTTTAAATACAAAAGAGACAACTACATCCAATTCACCAATTTTTTAAACGTAGTCTATATGTATAGCATTCTTTCCAATAGCTCTACTCATATGTAAAGTTAACTTCGTTAAGCTAAAAAATTATTTTAGAATATGGTCTGTAAATTTTAATAAAGCATTTAGCATTCTGAATTCTGATTTATTAAAGATCAGAATTTCTATTCTATTTGTTAATAGTTTTCTTTGAGTGATATTTAGATAATCCATAAAAGGGCTTAAGTCAAATCATATTTGTGTTTGTAGACGGCATTAAACAATATCAGGTACAGTCTTATGTAAATAAAATCTCGATGCTTGGAAAACCTATGCAATGTAAAAATGGTACATCCCATTATATTGAAGTGTTTTTAAATATTATTAACTTTCAATATCTTTTCCACTGGTTAGTTGTTAAATTATTGTATATATATGCGTATGTTATATGATTGCTTTGTTTGTTTACAGCGTATGCTCTTACTGACATTTGCTTCAAAGGCTGCAATTTCAGTATGAAAGATGGATGATTTGTTTCCCATAAGATTGTTTTTGTAAATCTAGGCTACATACTATTTATATGCGACTTAATTATCTAACTATATAAAGTTTATTTAATATACCAAATAAATGTTATAAAGCGATGTTGCTATATACAAATCTTGTAGAAATTTTAATTTTGATGAATATATTCTATGATATCTTTGAAATCTCCATTTTCATTGTTATAAAAGTGTGTACCGAAATTTTAGCTGCTGGCTTCACTGTCTCTGGTTTATCATTTTGAGTAAAAATATTAGTTTATTACATTGATTTTTTTTGTAATCCATTTATGAGAAATAAAATTATCATATATTAAATACAAAAGTCACCAGTACTACTAGATCTGGTTACCGTTTGTGCAATATTTAAGATTATCAGGACTGTGCTATCTACTTTGGAAACCGACAAATACTCGTATCTGAATATGATCACTTCACAATTGGAGTTCAATACGAACTCGTAGTAACTATCACTTAAACTATTTATATTTGTATACATTTAGTTAAAGTCATAGTATAGTGATATAGGAATAAGTCTACTTGTAGTAGTATCCATATCAAAACAATGTAGGGTTGGATGATGTTGGTTCTTGCAATCATACAAGGCTTGGATAAAGACATTAATTAAGACAATGTTAATATTAAATAGACAACAATAATTAATTTCTGCTATTTTTTAATTTAATGCTTTTTTATGAAACCTTATAACTGTTAGAATAATTATCAATATTTATCTAAAATTTTATGTTCATAGAATAAAAATTTATAGAAAAATTATTTGCCATTAACACTGTTTTATAGCCTATGAGAACATTTCATATGTTATAAAAATGTTAATTTTATTCTATTTGTCGATATTAGTCCACATAAAGGAACTAATTAATAATATTAATATCCTAATGAGTAAATAAACAAAAAAAAAATTTTATATATTTTTAATTTGTTCGTTAAGTATTCTACTAAACATAAAAACCGAACCTTAAGTCCAAACATAAACGGAAAATATCAAACAATGCCGGTCATAAATGGTTCCAGCTACCAATAAGGCAAATATGGATTACAGCATGCAAACACCCAAACGCCCACAGGATGATTTAGGTAGGATGTTGAGCAACATGTGGTTGGCATAGTTATTTCGCCCGAAAGCATGCCGAGTGCGTTTACTTTATTGGAAATGACAACCAATGAGATTGCTGCATGTTTTGTTCCAGTTGTCTGTCTGCACAGGATATGCATAAAAGCCGAAGTCACTTTGGCAGAAGTATCATTCGAATCCAGTTGTCCAACAAGTGAATAACTCAACAGTTACAAGTGAATAACAGCTCAGATTTTAAAAGCAGAATCAGCTTTTATTTTTGTTTTAAAAAGTTTCATCAGAACTACCAAACAAAACGTTAAGGTGAGTGTTATTCTATATATTCGCAGTTTTTAATATATTAGATTTAATAATATTAATAATACTTAATTTTATATAATTTATAAAAAAAAAACAGTTACATATAATGTTAAAAAACAAATACAAGAATGTGCATTTTTACGATTTTGTAATGGAGTAAAAAAATCACCGAACTGATATATTATCTCATAAATCTATATATCTTAGTGTTTCTTTTACATAGGGACTATTATTTTAAATATATATAAATCAATCCAGCCTAATCGTTTTGTTAAAGTCGGAAATTATAATTGTCAAATAAAAAGAAATAAAATTTTTTAATAAACTCATATAAGTCGTCTTATTACAATTCAAAAGTTTTTAGTGCTTCACTATATCATATAATATCATAAAGTATCGAACCTTTACTAAAGTAAAGGACGCATGAATAAATGTATATTAACAGAAATTGGTCGAATGATAGAATCTAAATAATAAATAAATAAGTA
Source organism: Teleopsis dalmanni (assembly GCF_002237135.1). Classification (NCBI taxonomy): domain Eukaryota; kingdom Metazoa; phylum Arthropoda; class Insecta; order Diptera; family Diopsidae; genus Teleopsis; species Teleopsis dalmanni. Next base: position 162,803,019 of record NC_051847.1, on the reverse strand, counting down.
AAATATAATTTCCAAACATTTTGCTGTTAATGAAATGTATAAAGAAATACTTTGTACAATAAATTTAAAAAAAAATTAATTTTTGTAAAGTAAATTAAAAAAAATTTCCTTCTTTTTTGTAATATAAAAAATTGTGTCCTGCTTTCTATATAAATGTATAGTTAAATAACGATAAATGTAAAGTCACTTTATAGTTAATATCTTAGTTATAATTTATAATTTATAAGTTAATATCTTAGTGAAAAAACGATGAATTTTAATTTTGGCACGAATAATTGTTGATGTGAATAATTTTGGAAGGATTTGTCATATTTTGTTGCATGAATAAACGTTTTTATATCCCCATAAGGTTGTGTGTAAGAAGTAACTGAATCTGACATCGTGTCGCACCAGCTAGTAATGACACACAACCCTATGTGAACATAACAAATTAATTCAGTAAATATGAATAAGATTTATTTTTTTTAATAATGTCTTGAGATATACAGGTTTATTTGATCAGTTTTCTTAACAATACTATTATTATATCTTTTTTTTACCATCATAGTCTTGTTATGATCACAATAGTTCTAAAATAAAACCGAATATTTGATTCTAACAATCAATAATTTGATCAAAAATGAATATTTTTCTTTCATTAAGTTGAAAAATCTTTCATTTCCTTCTTATTCCAATATTATTTAATATTAACGTTGATCTAACAATATTAAATTAAAATTTCTCTTGATCTAATTGACAATGATTAAATAATATAGAGGCCACAAAAAAATATCTTCGTTTCGACTTAATAAGTAATATTAAGCTTTTTTCTTTAGATAAATTAATTAAGCACTTAGCAGTTAGGTTAATGTAAAAATTATTCTAAAAAATTATAAAAATGAATATGAGTACTGATAAGTTCCTAATTAGTAGATATTTAAATAAACTCGATGTCTGTGTATTAATTGTTTATAATTCATCAAAAAACCACCATGTAATTGATAAATTAATGAATATAGTTATTTAAATTTCACAGTTTTTAATAAATCTATACTTAAGATAAAGTTATTATTATAAGTATAAGGCTAGCATCATAGAATATTTTTCTAATAAAAAGTACACAAATGTCTATGGCATTGCATTGAGATGCATGATAGTAAGCATTATTGATGGATCATAATTTGCTTAGCATAATTTGTTATAGAGATACATTTAGAGCGGAAATCAAATTTTTTGAAACGAGAGAAGATTTAGTTACCCTATACTAAAGTACAGCGCATATATTTTTTTTTATGATTAGTATTATTCACTACACATCTCCATTTTATGAAGATCTAATCATCATACTAATTATCATGATTTACATATAAATAATTTTTTTTATAAATTTGAACGAATATTTTGCATAATGTTATAGTTTTTTCTCAAATCAATACAGCCAAAAACTGAGTCAGTAGCTAGTCGATGTACACAATCCCAGGTCATCTTCTCTTCAATAACGCACACTTTCAACATCTGTTTCGACATATTTTTGCAGATAGCTTAAATCTACAGAATACTAAGCGAACATATACTGTTCTTGCTAAATTTTCAACAAACTTCACAATAACTCATCTTTCAATAAGTTCCATTTAGTAATATTCATCCATCTTCAATACTAGAATGAACACTCCTTTTCGTTTCCTCATTTAAATATGTTAAAGTGTTTGACTGTATTATCACGTAACGAGCTTATCTTTATTTATTATATAACAAAAATTTCGTTTCAGCTTTTTGAAATCAAAAAATTTCTCTTAATGCTAACATGTTTCTTAGAATCAAATTATCAAAAAAGGTATATATCCAAGCAGAACTACTGAATATTGTCGATATGTACTCAAAATCATTCTCTACGTTCCGGCTTAAAAACACGTCTCACTGTTTTACACCTGTCGACTTTGCATGGTTCCGATATTTTTCCCTGTTGGAGTCCTTTAGAATATGTTTCCGTTGGTAGTAGAAAGAAGTTTTAGTGATATTTTTTCTGTTATAAACAAAATATTTAGTTATTAAATTAAACGATAAAAAGATTGAAAAATAATGAAATCTTTTTTCAACTTTTTTGTCGATAAGTCTTACCCTCCTTAATAACTTGTCTCAGTTTGTTTCTAAACGCCGGGCCCAATAATTATATTAATTATTAATAATATAGTCTATAAGTTTATAATTGATTAATATTGAGTTCAAATTACTCAATAATACTCTTTCACTAATGTCCGTGATCATATGTCACGTACTATTTAGATGAATTTAAATGTATTTTTTTTTTAATTTTCAATGAATTTAAATCTCTTTAATATCCAAAATTTGTTCATATGATTTTTTAGTAAGGAAAATGAAACATATTTTGCAACTCCGAAAAAATTTCCACAAGTATAACTAAGCCAAATCGTGTTGGCCGCAACACGTTCCATAAAGAATTGTTTTGTTTCAGATGCAAATTGGTAATTGATATTTCCATCTATTTTCCTATGCAATGAACCAGTTGCACTTGCTGTCATTATTAGCATACTTTGTTTGCTTGTGGCTTAATCACACTGTAACATTGAACTTAAAATTCAGGAAAGGTGCGATTGTAAACATTGCCTTGGCTGCACTGTGACAACATGTTGCACAAATAAGTTTCTATTACTTTTATTTTTATAAAATATTTAATATTACTCGAATTAGAAATTCGCTACATTGCATTGTGTGATAGCGTCAGAAATTCAGAAATTCGTTCAGCACAGTAATTTGTTCATTATATTTAAATAAGTCCTCAGCGGCCAACAGTAGTGCATAGATATCGTTTCAGATTCATGCCCCACGGGAAGAATACTACTAATATCCTCGCAAAACTAATCACGACCACATGCCTTTTTTATATCATAGAAAATGAATATATGAGTATAACGTTTTTCAGAATCAAAATTATTAATTCAAATACAAATTTAAAACAAAATAAGGTTTCTGTATCTATATTTGTGGCAGCTACGAATTTCTGGCGAGTGCAATACTATTAAAGTGTAATATCACGTTTCTTACTCTTCATTGTAAACATAGTTTTTTAAAGATTAAAGAAAGTTTAAGTTCCATCCTAGAAGTGGTTTTCTGGATACATATATTATAAAATATATAATATAAGTAAAACAATGCAATGCGATATTTTTATTTTCTTAGTTTAAAAAAAATTTATTTTCATCTGGACAATGCACTAACTCATTCAAACATGGGACGAGATATTGTCCTTACACTAAACACATTTAGCTTTAACTGATCATTGTTTATTCCTAAATGAAAAAGGGTTAACAATTGAAAAAACTTCTAGCGAATTCTGGTTTTATCACTGCATTTAAAGCATATTTTAAGAGCCATGTTATCTTACTTTTGTAAGATTGTGAAAGGTATATAATTATTAAATAAAAAGTGAGACTTAAAGATATGTTGTATTTTCTGAAATACATCCAAAAACTTAAAATACCCTTACCCTTTATTATAACGTTATTTCTGAACGTTCCAATGGCCTTTTCCACATGGAGTTTATATACTTTACAAAATATTACTTCCGGTACACTTTTACGGAAATGATGGCACTATCCCATATGAGTAGAAGTCTTCTTCTTCTTGTTTATTATATTAATTCTATAAAGATTGTTGTTTTGTTACAACAATTGAATTGGACATATTTGTGTAAAATTATGACATATCAAATTATTATGTTTCTGTAGAGTCAGACGTCCAACATTCACGCCATCTCTTCGGCAGTCGACCCGGTAATCTCGCGACTGTTAGTTTCTCTACCATTGCAAGTGAGTAGAAGTGAGAATATTAATTGGTTAATATGCTTTTTCTTCCTAATAAAACTATACTAGAACTGTAAAAACTTGGACTTAATTTTTACTTCTGACTAGTGATAATATCTATCATTTTTCGATTTGTATTTCTGAATAACAAAGTTTTAGAAAAATTGGCATTTACCATATCTTGTGTAACTTAACTAGCTCGAACTTTAACCCGTTATATTATTGAAATCACAGGTTATTGTCTTAAATATATCAATAATAAAATCATTTCATATCTGTGAATAACGTATTTAGTAAATATTTGAAAAAATTGATATAGTACTATTTACACAAATTATTTATTATAAGTACAAGTATCGTGAAACCGTTTGCTTAGATAACTCAAAATGCTTACTTAGAAGATGTAGCGAATAACAACAAAATATATATTACAAACGTATTAGGGTAATGAATCTGTTAAAGCACATAACAAAGCGCACGTTAAGCTAGGATAATAGATAAAAATTACTATCACATCACGCGACGAATTGTGTACATCACAGGTTGAGCAGGATGAAAGTCAGAAATGGAAAGGATTTTCATTAAAGTAACTTTAGGAACATAAAAATAGAATTGCAATAAAGGTAAGGATTTTAAAATATTGTTTAAAATGCCTTAAGTGTGATTTTAACACTTAAGAATTTGCAGAAGTGACAAAATGAAATAAGTATTACGAGTGCCACAATAAATTTTAATAAAGTTCTCATCATAATCATCATCATCATTACTATAATCATTCTAAACATATTATGCCAAGGATGTTGGTAAAAAAATTACACTTCAAGTAACAAAATTACATTATAAAACTTACTTACATCTTCACTGCATTTTCATTCATTCAATTTGGTTGACAATATTTTATAATCCTTCATACGTCATAGAGAGTTTCCCCTTCATAAGGAAGGGAAAGTCTGAAAGTTGTAGTAGTCAGTGAAAAATTCACTGATGAAATTAAGTTCTTTTTATTTAAAGTTCCTTATATGAGGCGTGTATTTTAGTATTCTTTTTGGTTTGTTTAAGTGATATAAGCAATTCAATGATATATCAATTGCATTCGCACAAATTTACTTCCAATAAAATCGAATATAAAAATTAAACATCATTGCATTCAGTGCATTTTAATTTTAAAGTGAAATAATATCACATTCATTTGTGACGTGGGAGTATCACGTTTTACATATATAAAGTAAAATGATTAATATTTATATACAATCCTATATATATTTCTAAACAAAGATTAATAAACTGTACTAAATCCCTGTTCTAAGGCGGAGATCGGGTAATTACATCAATTGAATTATTTTTGAATAACTACTATTTACTACTATAGTACGTAATAATAACTTACATTGTGACCGAAAAGTTTCCGGAAAATTTTAAATAAAACGCAAAATTCTTAATCTTCATCAATATTTAT
>NC_051847.1:162788046-162797663 GCF_002237135.1 Teleopsis dalmanni | reverse complement strand
CTGAACGAATTTCTGAATTTCTGACGCTATCACACAATGCAATGTAGCGAATTTCTAATTCGAGTAATATTAAATATTTTATAAAAATAAAAGTAATAGAAACTTATTTGTGCAACATGTTGTCACAGTGCAGCCAAGGCAATGTTTACAATCGCACCTTTCCTGAATTTTAAGTTCAATGTTACAGTGTGATTAAGCCACAAGCAAACAAAGTATGCTAATAATGACAGCAAGTGCAACTGGTTCATTGCATAGGAAAATAGATGGAAATATCAATTACCAATTTGCATCTGAAACAAAACAATTCTTTATGGAACGTGTTGCGGCCAACACGATTTGGCTTAGTTATACTTGTGGAAATTTTTTCGGAGTTGCAAAATATGTTTCATTTTCCTTACTAAAAAATCATATGAACAAATTTTGGATATTAAAGAGATTTAAATTCATTGAAAATTAAAAAAAAAATACATTTAAATTCATCTAAATAGTACGTGACATATGATCACGGACATTAGTGAAAGAGTATTATTGAGTAATTTGAACTCAATATTAATCAATTATAAACTTATAGACTATATTATTAATAATTAATATAATTATTGGGCCCGGCGTTTAGAAACAAACTGAGACAAGTTATTAAGGAGGGTAAGACTTATCGACAAAAAAGTTGAAAAAAGATTTCATTATTTTTCAATCTTTTTATCGTTTAATTTAATAACTAAATATTTTGTTTATAACAGAAAAAATATCACTAAAACTTCTTTCTACTACCAACGGAAACATATTCTAAAGGACTCCAACAGGGAAAAATATCGGAACCATGCAAAGTCGACAGGTGTAAAACAGTGAGACGTGTTTTTAAGCCGGAACGTAGAGAATGATTTTGAGTACATATCGACAATATTCAGTAGTTCTGCTTGGATATATACCTTTTTTGATAATTTGATTCTAAGAAACATGTTAGCATTAAGAGAAATTTTTTGATTTCAAAAAGCTGAAACGAAATTTTTGTTATATAATAAATAAAGATAAGCTCGTTACGTGATAATACAGTCAAACACTTTAACATATTTAAATGAGGAAACGAAAAGGAGTGTTCATTCTAGTATTGAAGATGGATGAATATTACTAAATGGAACTTATTGAAAGATGAGTTATTGTGAAGTTTGTTGAAAATTTAGCAAGAACAGTATATGTTCGCTTAGTATTCTGTAGATTTAAGCTATCTGCAAAAATATGTCGAAACAGATGTTGAAAGTGTGCGTTATTGAAGAGAAGATGACCTGGGATTGTGTACATCGACTAGCTACTGACTCAGTTTTTGGCTGTATTGATTTGAGAAAAAACTATAACATTATGCAAAATATTCGTTCAAATTTATAAAAAAAATTATTTATATGTAAATCATGATAATTAGTATGATGATTAGATCTTCATAAAATGGAGATGTGTAGTGAATAATACTAATCATAAAAAAAAATATATGCGCTGTACTTTAGTATAGGGTAACTAAATCTTCTCTCGTTTCAAAAAATTTGATTTCCGCTCTAAATGTATCTCTATAACAAATTATGCTAAGCAAATTATGATCCATCAATAATGCTTACTATCATGCATCTCAATGCAATGCCATAGACATTTGTGTACTTTTTATTAGAAAAATATTCTATGATGCTAGCCTTATACTTATAATAATAACTTTATCTTAAGTATAGATTTATTAAAAACTGTGAAATTTAAATAACTATATTCATTAATTTATCAATTACATGGTGGTTTTTTGATGAATTATAAACAATTAATACACAGACATCGAGTTTATTTAAATATCTACTAATTAGGAACTTATCAGTACTCATATTCATTTTTATAATTTTTTAGAATAATTTTTACATTAACCTAACTGCTAAGTGCTTAATTAATTTATCTAAAGAAAAAAGCTTAATATTACTTATTAAGTCGAAACGAAGATATTTTTTTGTGGCCTCTATATTATTTAATCATTGTCAATTAGATCAAGAGAAATTTTAATTTAATATTGTTAGATCAACGTTAATATTAAATAATATTGGAATAAGAAGGAAATGAAAGATTTTTCAACTTAATGAAAGAAAAATATTCATTTTTGATCAAATTATTGATTGTTAGAATCAAATATTCGGTTTTATTTTAGAACTATTGTGATCATAACAAGACTATGATGGTAAAAAAAAGATATAATAATAGTATTGTTAAGAAAACTGATCAAATAAACCTGTATATCTCAAGACATTATTAAAAAAAATAAATCTTATTCATATTTACTGAATTAATTTGTTATGTTCACATAGGGTTGTGTGTCATTACTAGCTGGTGCGACACGATGTCAGATTCAGTTACTTCTTACACACAACCTTATGGGGATATAAAAACGTTTATTCATGCAACAAAATATGACAAATCCTTCCAAAATTATTCACATCAACAATTATTCGTGCCAAAATTAAAATTCATCGTTTTTTCACTAAGATATTAACTTATAAATTATAAATTATAACTAAGATATTAACTATAAAGTGACTTTACATTTATCGTTATTTAACTATACATTTATATAGAAAGCAGGACACAATTTTTTATATTACAAAAAAGAAGGAAATTTTTTTTAATTTACTTTACAAAAATTAATTTTTTTTTAAATTTATTGTACAAAGTATTTCTTTATACATTTCATTAACAGCAAAATGTTTGGAAATTATATTTTACTTATTTATTTATTATTTAGATTCTATCATTCGACCAATTTCTGTTAATATACATTTATTCATGCGTCCTTTACTTTAGTAAAGGTTCGATACTTTATGATATTATATGATATAGTGAAGCACTAAAAACTTTTGAATTGTAATAAGACGACTTATATGAGTTTATTAAAAAATTTTATTTCTTTTTATTTGACAATTATAATTTCCGACTTTAACAAAACGATTAGGCTGGATTGATTTATATATATTTAAAATAATAGTCCCTATGTAAAAGAAACACTAAGATATATAGATTTATGAGATAATATATCAGTTCGGTGATTTTTTTACTCCATTACAAAATCGTAAAAATGCACATTCTTGTATTTGTTTTTTAACATTATATGTAACTGTTTTTTTTTTATAAATTATATAAAATTAAGTATTATTAATATTATTAAATCTAATATATTAAAAACTGCGAATATATAGAATAACACTCACCTTAACGTTTTGTTTGGTAGTTCTGATGAAACTTTTTAAAACAAAAATAAAAGCTGATTCTGCTTTTAAAATCTGAGCTGTTATTCACTTGTAACTGTTGAGTTATTCACTTGTTGGACAACTGGATTCGAATGATACTTCTGCCAAAGTGACTTCGGCTTTTATGCATATCCTGTGCAGACAGACAACTGGAACAAAACATGCAGCAATCTCATTGGTTGTCATTTCCAATAAAGTAAACGCACTCGGCATGCTTTCGGGCGAAATAACTATGCCAACCACATGTTGCTCAACATCCTACCTAAATCATCCTGTGGGCGTTTGGGTGTTTGCATGCTGTAATCCATATTTGCCTTATTGGTAGCTGGAACCATTTATGACCGGCATTGTTTGATATTTTCCGTTTATGTTTGGACTTAAGGTTCGGTTTTTATGTTTAGTAGAATACTTAACGAACAAATTAAAAATATATAAAATTTTTTTTTTGTTTATTTACTCATTAGGATATTAATATTATTAATTAGTTCCTTTATGTGGACTAATATCGACAAATAGAATAAAATTAACATTTTTATAACATATGAAATGTTCTCATAGGCTATAAAACAGTGTTAATGGCAAATAATTTTTCTAGAAATTTTTATTCTATGAACATAAAATTGTAGATAAATATTGATAATTACTCTAACAGTTATAAAGTTTTACAAAAAAGCATTAAATTAAAAAATAGCACCAATTCATTATTGTTGTCCATTTAATCTTAAAATTGTCTTAAATAATGTTTTTATCCAAGCCTTGTATGATTGCAAGAACCAACATCATACAACCCACCGTTGTTTTGATACAGATACTACTACAAGTAGACTTATTCCTATATCACTATATTATGACTTTAACTATGTGTATGCAAATATAAATAGTTAAAGTGATAGTTACTACGAGTTCGTATTGAACTCCAATTGTGAAGTGATCATATTCTGATACGAGTATTTGTCGGTTTCCAAAGTAGATAGCACAGTCCTGATATTCTTAAATATTGCACAAACGGTAACCAGATCTAGTAGCACTGGTGACTTTTGTATTTAGTATATGATAATTTTATTTTTCATAAATGGATTACAAAAAAAACCAATGTAATAAACTAATATTTTTACTCAAAATGATAAACCAGAGACAGTGAAGCCAGCAGCTAAAATTTCGGTACACACTTTTATAACGATTTAATATATTCATCAAAATTAAAATTTCTACAAGATTAGTATATAGCAGCATCGCTTTATAACATTTATTTGGTATATTAAATAAACTTTATATAGTCAGGTAATAAAGTCGCAATAATGTAGTATGTAGATTTACAAAAGCAATCTTATGGGAAACAAATCATCCATCTTTCATACTGAAATTGCAGCCTTTGAAGCAAATGTCAGTAAGAGCATACGCTGTAAACAAACAAAGCAATCATATAACATACGCATATACAATAATTTAACAACTAATCAGTGGAGAAGATATTGAAAGTTAATAATATTTAAAAACAGTTCAATATAATGGAATATAACATTTTTACATTGCATAGGTTTTCCAGGCATCAAGATTTTATTTACACAAGACTGTACCTGATATTGTTTAACGCCGTCTACAAACACAAATATAATTTGACTTAAGCCCTTTTATGGATTATCTAAAGATCACTCAAAGAAAACTATTAACAAATAGAATAGAAATTCTGTTTTTAATAAATCAGCATTCAGAAAGCTAAATGCTTTATTAAAATTTACAGACCAAATTCTAAAATAATTTTTTAGCTTAACTAACTATGTTAGTTAACTACTTTATATATGAGTAGAGCTATTGGAAAGAATGCTATACATATAGACTACGTTTAAAAAATTGGTGAATTGGATGTAGTTGTCTCTTGTGTATTTAAAGTGAAATATAAAACACTAGTTTTATATGTAAAAACTAGTGTTTCGAATCGAAACTTAATTGGAAAAATGACTAATTTGACAGGCATGAGTTCTAAGCCTGGCACTTGCAGTGCAAACAATTTATATACGGACTATAAATTAATTAAAAAATTCAAATATTTCCTAAGATCACTGGTGATGAATACTTGGTAATACTCAAGACAGCGTTGTATAGTCAGCCAAATTTCAATAAAATAACTAAAATTTTTGTTGTTGTCTTTTCATTTCTATTCGAACGTTACCAACTTTTAAATAGTTTTTTTTCATCATACGACGCGTCATTTATGGCAAAAAAAAAGTTAACATTGAAAAAATGATATATTAATTTATTTCGGTTCAGTACCAACAGCTCTAAAGAATACTGAAAGTGAGCGGTCATTACTCTTTAGTTGTTTAAACTTTAAAGAATAAGAACAAAAAGTTCAAAAGCCGTTTATTTTTATAAACTGAAGAGTTTTGTTTTTTTTTTTTATTAAATGAATTTGTTCAGTATGATTTAAATAAAAAATTTTAATTATGACCGATTTACTCTGCACTGAACTGAAAGCTAAAAAAAGGATATTTTCTCTAGAACAAAAATCGGGACTTAACATATATATATATTATTTTTCAATTGAATCGGAACGAAGAACTTGTGCGGTTCTGATAAAAAAAAACATTCTTGCCTGGCTTTGGCTTGCAGAATGATGAGTTACGAGAGCTATTTGGTTTTTATCAGTGTGATAAGTTATTTTATTCCTCATGTTGTTATCAAAAATACAATCAAACTATAATATGGTGTAATAAAATCTACTATAGTTACAGTCCGCACCTCTCTGGTGTATGTTAGCATCAAGGCTATAAGTGTTTAAGAACTTGTCCAGATTCTGACTCTTAGTTATGTATATTATATTTTGTTTCATAGCATTTGACTTTACGCTATTTCTCCGCTGACATTATTGCGTGAATTTATATTTATTCACATATATATGAACTCCTTCCTATATCCTTTTGCTTTCTCTTCGTTGTTTCTAAGGCCATAATTACTTGCCGCTGTTTTTTAGTTTTAGAAAATATTCTCGTACTGCTAGCTCAGACCTGTTTATTAGATCGAAATCGTTTGTAGATCTCTTTAAAATATTTCTCTGATGTTTATTACTGATTTGTAATAATTATAAACCCTTACTTCAATACTGTTTTAGTTTCAAATTTTGCGCATAAGTTACTATCTATGGTATGCATATCTGATTTCGTACTCCATATAATAAATTTGCACAATGCTTTTAGTAAGTGTTTCTTTTTATGCTGTTGTACGCTATTTTGGGATCTATAAACAAATGATATGTGGTACCGTCTATTCTCATCCACTATAAATATTGCGTTTATAGTGGATTTTTCTGAATGTATTTGGTTGTATATGTTATTATTAAACGTATGACAGTTTGGATTCGTAATTCATTAGTAATGACGATATGTGAGAGAATTTTTTATAATATTTGAGAGAAGTTTCTTTCTTAGTTTTTAACTCGAGCTGATTTGTTGTACTATAGAAGAAGAAAATCATAGTTAACAGAATTTCGAACGAAGGTCTCAATCAAGAATGATCGTTAAGCACTTAATATTTAAGAATATAGATATTTTACTACATATTTGTTTTGACCAAAAACTTTTAGAAAGAAAAAATATTTATTTCAGAGATGGATTTTGAGAAAGGAACTCAACGAAAACAGATGAAGACTATATACAAATTAAATAACTAAATTACTTTCCTTTCGCAATATATAGTTAATTGAATTTTGTCCTTATTAAAGATAAAGATAAAATATTTAAAAATAAATTCTTAATGTTTTGAATGTATAAAAACTTAAAAATTTATTTTTTATAAAACTGGAATAAAAAGCTTTCAATAGTCACGAACTATTGAACAATTTTTTCTAATTTAAGAATGGAAAAAATGCAAATTATTCAAATCGATAGTAAAAAACTTAATCCACATTTTATAATGTTGGGATTTGCATTGAGACAATGCAATTAATTTGGAATGTAACGTGCCTGGAATACAATTTTCTGCTCATAAGTTGGTTTGCTATTTACTGTGGTACTCTAGCAACCAAAAAATATAGATACTTGGCCTGAAAACATTAAACATGAAAGAAATTTCTACTTAATGCATCTGATTTCTATTATCATTAGTATAATTAAATTTTGCAATTTATTCTGTTGATGTTGTGGTGATGATGATGCCTGCCCACACATGATGCACTAACTTCTTATGATTTTCATGTCTGTGGCATTTATATTTTTTTTATTTTACGAAACGTCAGAATATAACTTGAAATTATTCTGGCACTTCAATTTATCACAATTTCATATATTTTAAATCATTACATTTACATGAAAATGATACATGAGTTTCATAGTACAAACATCATTTTACAATGTTATGAAAGGTGTATTATATTTTGCAGAAGAAAACAATTGATTATTATAATATGATAATTTTACTATTATATTATCATTACAATTATTATCAATAACATCATCGAGTTTGACTTTCCCTGCGAACAGCAAAATAAATCTGAGCCGTGTTTATCAAACATCAAAGCGGTAATATTTCGGACTATATTTCTATTTTTTCCGAAAATTCCATTTACAGTTAATATATGAATGAGCACAAATTATTGATATACTCTTTTTATGTCTTTACATCTTATCTTTTCAGGTAGTTATATACAATCACTGATGCATGTATCCATCTCTACATATACTTTTGACACCTTTTTTTTGTAGTTTTAGTGGCTATTACGTTGTCTTTTTATTGTTATGTTGAGGCTAGTTGAGTCAATGCACCTGAGCACTTTTACTCTCTATTAACTGCGAGGTTTCTTCATAACCTATCTCTACACCTTGACTGGATTATTGTTTATCATTTCATCAGACTAAGCAATAACTGACGACAGATCTGCATACTTCCCCGAGGAGACTGTAACCATTCTGAGATACGATAACATGGTCTTGGTAAGCCTGTTGGTTTTCGTAAATAGTTTCAGGGCTCTATCCTTTATGTTTTTTGTTACTATAAAAATACTTCGTTCCTGTAAAGATGTGTATTGCAAAGGTCAATCTATATAATTTCTAAAGTATTTTAGCAGATCATATTTTAAAGGTCCATTTCTAAAGTAAAAAACCAATTTAAATAAAATTTGCCGAGTGGTTTGAGATATGGGCAAATAAAGGTTTTTTTCACTTCCAGTCGGAAAGATATGTCAGTTTTAATCCATAGACCCATTTTTACTAAACCTATTAGAAAATTTTATAGACCATACATTTTATTGAACAAAAATCAACAAACTCTGCAGTATGTTTTAATAAACATGGTATGATACCCACAATTTTCAACAAATTTTATCATAATATCGAATTTTGACTATCTTAAGAACATAAATATACTTAAATTTTAAATCATATTTAAAGAAAATTTAAAAAATGATAACAGTTCTAGAAAAATCGGCCAAAAGTCGTGTTCTAATACCCATTTTATTCTGAAAGTCAGAACTCAACTCCCACCAAATCAATGTAAACGATTTTATTTTTATTATTTTTTTTTTTTGATTTTTACTCAAAATGTATTCATTGCTTCTAGAAGCGTATTACTAATTTATGCGCGCGAAGCTTTTAGCAACTTTTGAGTTATTATATTTATTATTATTAGAGAGGACAATGGTACACTGTGACTTATAAGATCTATCTCAAAATAAAATTTCCAAACTTCATTCGATTCAATGAAACTCCAATACAGGTACTGAACTCATTTTCTGACAACAGCAGGGCTTGAACATGCAAGAAATTTGTTTCTGCAATGCACAGAATACGCAGATGTCAATGTACTTTGGTCCAAACTTTGAGAAGTGGTAGAGTAAATTAAACCAATTACTCTAAGTCGGATCTATTTAAACTAAGAAACTTGCCAATTTCATTGTTGACTCTTATTTGCTGTTTGAATTGTTGTAGGCCTGTAAAATCGAACAACTTATGTTTTATGTTTCTAAGTATTGTCTAACAAATGGATATCCCGCAAAAACGTTCGGACTCTATGAAGGGAGTTTGTGTACACTTCTTCGCAATTTAGTCATCTGTTTGGTTGCTGTCGAGTTTCCCATGCATTGGTATTCAGGTGAGTGTTATTTTATTCATTGTAACCCACTCAGATAGAGTATTTTCACAGCTTCTGGCGTACTTGTAGGTATATGGTAGTCTAAAATTGGAAAGATTTTGTATCTGCCTTGGTATCCACATATGTAAATTAGATAGTCTTGTTGGCCTATTGTTTTTTCAGACATTCTATAGCATAGATTTGAATGGCAGGCAGTTTTGTCTAAGAAACTGCAAGAGTAATTCCCGTTGGAACGGATATTTTAAAGCATTGGGCCATTACTACTACATA
>NC_051847.1:162779613-162787946 GCF_002237135.1 Teleopsis dalmanni | reverse complement strand
GCATGATAGTCAAGAAAATGACAGCAATAGCGACCGCTGCAACAGTTTGTGAAGACATTCTAAAATATAAAGTAGTAAAAAAAAGTGCATTAATTTTTATTATTGTAATAAAGAAATATTGCTATTAGTTTTAGAAGTCATATAAACTTGCTTGTGATATCATACAACAGTTTATGATCTTTAAAACTTTTAAGGAAGTTGGGCTCAGTCGTATCGATAGCGCTTCAAACATACTTGTTGAGATACTTGTTGTTTAATTTACATTATGATTTTTTAAGATATTGTTAAATATACATTCAAGTTACATCCCAGTTATATTGATTAACTCTTGTGATAATATTGTAAGTGACCTTTAGTTATATTGTAAGTTTCAAAACCATTTGGCGTATAGGAAAGTACAAAAATTTGTTTAGAACTACCTCCCATGGAATTTATTTAATTTATAATATTCTTCATATGTATATGTATAAGCTTTAGAAAGAACTGCAGCTGCAACAATAGTATAGTTATGATGCAGTTTGCGCAACATCCTCACAACTGTAACATTGATTTAAAATGTTTAACCGAACGCTATTGCATGGTCTCCTGTCGCACGATGAACCCTTAAGAGAAATCTGCTCCTTTAAAGGCAGGTCTATATTTTCGATCTCTCGTATCTGTCACTCCAGCAGTGAGAGTGAGATGATCTCACGGAAAGCTTGCAGATATAGAAGTTATTAAGATATTTAAATTCATCATTCAGAAAGAGCTGATCACCCAACTATTAATTAGAATGGAACTAGAGGAAAGAATATTACGTCTTCTTTAGTGAGCTGCAAAGCATTGTTTGCAGTTTTTAATAAATCATACACCATTTATCTTAATTTACTTAGCTCAAGTTATTTAAAATTAATTCGTTAATATTTAAAACTTAATTGTTAGTCTCATTGTCAGTCTATATACAGCGTCTGGTATATTAAGTGGAAGCCATATAGTATCTTATTTAGTCATAGCAAATTATGACTAAAATTGCAGTTGAAGCCATATAGTATCTTAGTATCCAAGTCAAAAAATTAAACTCAAACAACAAATATGTTGAAAATAGGGTAAAAACTAGAACTAGTATGTTTGTTGAAAACTTAAAATTGATATCAAGAGATATTAAAAGATGAACAAATTCTAAACGATGCAGATAGCGGAGCTCATAATGATGGTCTTAGCATCAAACTAATTTCAAAGTTAAGTTTATATATGGATGCTGGAAAACACATAGAAATACATATATATTATTATTACGTACTGTAGTAGTAAATAGTAGTTATTCAAAAATATTTCAATTGATGTAATTACCTCCGCCTTAGAACAGGTATTTAGTACAGTTTATTAATCTTTGTTTAGAAATATATTTAGAATTGTATGTATATAAATTTTAATCATTTTGTTTTATATATATAAAACGTGATACTCCCACGTCACAAATGAATGTGACATTACTTCACTTTAAAACTTAAATGCACTGAATGCAATGATGTCTAATTTTTATATTCGATTTAATTGGAAGTAAATTTGTGCAAATGCAATTGATATATCATTGAATTGCTTATATCACTTAAACAAACCAAAAAGAATACTAAAATACACGCCTCATATAAGGAGCTTTAAATAAAAAGAACTTAATTTCATCAGTGAATTTTTCACTGACTACTACAACTTTCAGATTTTCCCTTCCTTATGAAGGGGAAACTCTCTATGACGTATGAAGGATTATAAAATATTGTCAACCAAATTGAATGAATGAAAATGCAGTGAATATTTGAAAAATGTGCTAAGATGTAAGTAAGTTTTATAATGTAATTTTGTTACTTCAAGTGTAATTTTTTTTACCAACATCCTTGGCATAATATGTTTAGAATGATTATAGTAATGATGATGATGATTATGATGAGAACTTTATTAAAATTTATTGTGGCACTCGTAATACTTATTTCATTTTGTCACTTCTGCAAATTCTTAAGTGTTAAAATCACACTTAAGGCATTTTAAACAATATTTTAAAATCCTTATCTTTATTGCAATTCTATTTTTATGTTCCTAAAGTTACTTTAATGAAAATCCTTTCCATTTCTGACTTTCATCCTGCTCAACCTGTGATGTACACAATTCGTCGCGTGATGTGATAGTAATTTTTATCTATTATCCTAGCTTAACGTGCGCTT
The DNA here is from genome assembly GCF_002237135.1 of Teleopsis dalmanni. Taxonomy (NCBI): domain Eukaryota; kingdom Metazoa; phylum Arthropoda; class Insecta; order Diptera; family Diopsidae; genus Teleopsis; species Teleopsis dalmanni. Next base: position 162,785,751 of record NC_051847.1, on the reverse strand, counting down.
TGTTATGTGCTTTAACAGATTCATTACCCTAATACGTTTGTAATATATATTTTGTTGTTATTCGCTACATCTTCTAAGCAAGCATTGTGAGTTATTCTCAATCGGTTTCACGATATTTGCACTTATAATAAATAATTTGTGTAAATAGCACTATCACACTTTTTTCAAATATATACTAAATACGGTATTCACAGATATAAAATGATTTTGTTATTGATATATTTAAGACAATGACCTGTGATTTCAATAATATTACGGGTTAAAGTTCGAGCTAGTTAAGTTACACAAGATATGGTAAATGCCAATTTTTCTAAAACTTAGTTATCCAGAAATACAAATCGAAAAATGATAGATATTATCACTAGTCAGAAATAATAATTCAGTGCAATTTTTTCACATTTCTAGTATAGTTTTATAAGGAAGAAAAAGGCATTTTAACCAATTAATATTCTCACTTCTACTCACTTGCAATGGTAGAGAAACTAACAGTCGCGAGATTACCGGGTCGACTGCCGAAAAGATGGCGTGAATGTTGGACGTCTAACTCTACAGAAACATAATAATTTGATATGTCATAATTTTACACAAATATGTCTAATTCAATTGTTGTAACAAAACAACAATCTTTATAGGATTAATATAGAAGAAGAAGAAGACTTCTCATTACGGGTTAAAGTTCGAGCTAGTTAAGTTACACAAGATATGATAAATGCCAATTTTTCTAAAACTTAGTTATCCAGAAAAATGATAGATATTATCACTAGTCAGAAATAATAATTTAGTGCAATTTTTTCACATTTCTAGTATAGTTTCATAAGGAAGAAAAAGGCATTTTAATCAATTAATATTCTCACTTCTACTCACTTGCAATGGTAGAGAAACGAACAGTCGCGAGATTACCAGGTCAACTGCCCAAGAGATGGCGTGAATGTTGGACGTCTGACTCTACAGAAACATAATAATTTGATATGTCATAATTCTACACAAATATATCCAATTCAATTGTTGTAACAAAACAACAATCTTTATAGGATTAATATAGAAGAAGAAGAAGACTTCTCATTTCCGTAAAAATATACCGGAAGTAATATTTTGTAAAGTATATAAACTCCATGTGGAAAAGGCCATTGGATGAACCTTCAGAAATAACGTTATAATAAAGGGTAAGGGTATTTTAAATTTTTGGATGTATTTCAGAAAATGCAACAGATCTTTAAGTCTCACTTTTTATTTAATAATTATATACCTTTCACAATCTTACAAAAGTAAGATAACATAGTTCTTAAAATATGCTTTAAATGCAGTGATAAAAACAGAATTCGCTAGAAGTTTTTTCAATTGTTAACCCTTTTTCATTTAAGAGTAAACAATGATCAGTTAAAGCTAAATGTGTTTAGTGTAAGGACAATATCTCGTCCCATGTTTGAATGAGTTAGTGCATTGTCCAAATGAAAATAAATTTTTTTTAAACTAAGAAAATAAAAATATCGCATTGCATTGTTTTACTTATATTATATATTTTATAATATATGTATCCCGAAAACCACTTCTAGGATGGAACTTAAACTTTCTTTAATCTTTAAAAAACTAAATATGTTTACAATGAAGAGTTTTTTACAATGAAGTTTCAATTGTTAACCCTTTTTCATTTAGGAGTAAACAATGATCAGTTAAAGCTAAATGTGTTTAGTGTAAGGACAATATCTCGTCCCATGTTTGAATGAGTTAGTGCATTGTCCAGATGAAAATAAATTTTTTTTAAACTAAGAAAATAAAAATATCGCATTGCATTGTTTTACTTATATTATATATTTTATAATATATGTATCCCGAAAACCACTTCTAGGATGGAACTTAAACTTTCTTTAATCTTTAAAAAACTATGTTTACAATGAAGAGTAAGAAACGTGATATTACACTTTAATAGTATTGCACTCGCCAGAAATTCGTAGCTGCCACAAATATAGATACAGAAACCTTATTTTGTTTTATATTTGTATTTGAATTAATAATTTTGATTCTGAAAAACGTTATAGTCATATATTCATTTTCTATGATATAAAAAAGGCATGTGGTCGTGATTAGTTTTGCGAGGATATTAGTAGTATTCTTCCCGTGGGGCATGAATCTGAAACGATATCTATGCACTACTGTTGGCCGCTGAGGACTTATTTAAATATAATGAACAAATTACTGTGCTGAACGAATTTCTGAATTTCTGACGCTATCACACAATGCAATGTAGCGAATTTCTAATTCGAGTAATATTAAATATTTTATAAAAATAAAAGTAATAGAAACTTATTTGTGCAACATGTTGTCACAGTGCAGCCAAGGCAATGTTTACAATCGCACCTTTCCTGAATTTTAAGTTCAATGTTACAGTGTGATTAAGCCACAAGCAAACAAAGTATGCTAATAATGACAGCAAGTGCAACTGGTTCATTGCATAGGAAAATAGATGGAAATATCAATTACCAATTTGCATCTGAAACAAAACAATTCTTTATGGAACGTGTTGCGGCCAACACGATTTGGCTTAGTTATACTTGTGGAAATTTTTTCGGAGTTGCAAAATATGTTTCATTTTCCTTACTAAAAAATCATATGAACAAATTTTGGATATTAAAGAGATTTAAATTCATTGAAAATTAAAAAAAAAATACATTTAAATTCATCTAAATAGTACGTGACATATGATCACGGACATTAGTGAAAGAGTATTATTGAGTAATTTGAACTCAATATTAATCAATTATAAACTTATAGACTATATTATTAATAATTAATATAATTATTGGGCCCGGCGTTTAGAAACAAACTGAGACAAGTTATTAAGGAGGGTAAGACTTATCGACAAAAAAGTTGAAAAAAGATTTCATTATTTTTCAATCTTTTTATCGTTTAATTTAATAACTAAATATTTTGTTTATAACAGAAAAAATATCACTAAAACTTCTTTCTACTACCAACGGAAACATATTCTAAAGGACTCCAACAGGGAAAAATATCGGAACCATGCAAAGTCGACAGGTGTAAAACAGTGAGACGTGTTTTTAAGCCGGAACGTAGAGAATGATTTTGAGTACATATCGACAATATTCAGTAGTTCTGCTTGGATATATACCTTTTTTGATAATTTGATTCTAAGAAACATGTTAGCATTAAGAGAAATTTTTTGATTTCAAAAAGCTGAAACGAAATTTTTGTTATATAATAAATAAAGATAAGCTCGTTACGTGATAATACAGTCAAACACTTTAACATATTTAAATGAGGAAACGAAAAGGAGTGTTCATTCTAGTATTGAAGATGGATGAATATTACTAAATGGAACTTATTGAAAGATGAGTTATTGTGAAGTTTGTTGAAAATTTAGCAAGAACAGTATATGTTCGCTTAGTATTCTGTAGATTTAAGCTATCTGCAAAAATATGTCGAAACAGATGTTGAAAGTGTGCGTTATTGAAGAGAAGATGACCTGGGATTGTGTACATCGACTAGCTACTGACTCAGTTTTTGGCTGTATTGATTTGAGAAAAAACTATAACATTATGCAAAATATTCGTTCAAATTTATAAAAAAAATTATTTATATGTAAATCATGATAATTAGTATGATGATTAGATCTTCATAAAATGGAGATGTGTAGTGAATAATACTAATCATAAAAAAAAATATATGCGCTGTACTTTAGTATAGGGTAACTAAATCTTCTCTCGTTTCAAAAAATTTGATTTCCGCTCTAAATGTATCTCTATAACAAATTATGCTAAGCAAATTATGATCCATCAATAATGCTTACTATCATGCATCTCAATGCAATGCCATAGACATTTGTGTACTTTTTATTAGAAAAATATTCTATGATGCTAGCCTTATACTTATAATAATAACTTTATCTTAAGTATAGATTTATTAAAAACTGTGAAATTTAAATAACTATATTCATTAATTTATCAATTACATGGTGGTTTTTTGATGAATTATAAACAATTAATACACAGACATCGAGTTTATTTAAATATCTACTAATTAGGAACTTATCAGTACTCATATTCATTTTTATAATTTTTTAGAATAATTTTTACATTAACCTAACTGCTAAGTGCTTAATTAATTTATCTAAAGAAAAAAGCTTAATATTACTTATTAAGTCGAAACGAAGATATTTTTTTGTGGCCTCTATATTATTTAATCATTGTCAATTAGATCAAGAGAAATTTTAATTTAATATTGTTAGATCAACGTTAATATTAAATAATATTGGAATAAGAAGGAAATGAAAGATTTTTCAACTTAATGAAAGAAAAATATTCATTTTTGATCAAATTATTGATTGTTAGAATCAAATATTCGGTTTTATTTTAGAACTATTGTGATCATAACAAGACTATGATGGTAAAAAAAAGATATAATAATAGTATTGTTAAGAAAACTGATCAAATAAACCTGTATATCTCAAGACATTATTAAAAAAAATAAATCTTATTCATATTTACTGAATTAATTTGTTATGTTCACATAGGGTTGTGTGTCATTACTAGCTGGTGCGACACGATGTCAGATTCAGTTACTTCTTACACACAACCTTATGGGGATATAAAAACGTTTATTCATGCAACAAAATATGACAAATCCTTCCAAAATTATTCACATCAACAATTATTCGTGCCAAAATTAAAATTCATCGTTTTTTCACTAAGATATTAACTTATAAATTATAAATTATAACTAAGATATTAACTATAAAGTGACTTTACATTTATCGTTATTTAACTATACATTTATATAGAAAGCAGGACACAATTTTTTATATTACAAAAAAGAAGGAAATTTTTTTTAATTTACTTTACAAAAATTAATTTTTTTTTAAATTTATTGTACAAAGTATTTCTTTATACATTTCATTAACAGCAAAATGTTTGGAAATTATATTTTACTTATTTATTTATTATTTAGATTCTATCATTCGACCAATTTCTGTTAATATACATTTATTCATGCGTCCTTTACTTTAGTAAACGTACGTTTCTTATGTAAGAAACACTAAGATATATAGATTTATGAGATAATATATCAGTTCGGTGATTTTTTTACTCCATTACAAAATCGTAAAAATGCACATTCTTGTATTTGTTTTTTAACATTATATGTAACTGTTTTTTTTTTATAAATTATATAAAATTAAGTATTATTAATATTATTAAATCTAATATATTAAAAACTGCGAATATATAGAATAACACTCACCTTAACGTTTTGTTTGGTAGTTCTGATGAAACTTTTTAAAACAAAAATAAAAGCTGATTCTGCTTTTAAAATCTGAGCTGTTATTCACTTGTAACTGTTGAGTTATTCACTTGTTGGACAACTGGATTCGAATGATACTTCTGCCAAAGTGACTTCGGCTTTTATGCATATCCTGTGCAGACAGACAACTGGAACAAAACATGCAGCAATCTCATTGGTTGTCATTTCCAATAAAGTAAACGCACTCGGCATGCTTTCGGGCGAAATAACTATGCCAACCACATGTTGCTCAACATCCTACCTAAATCATCCTGTGGGCGTTTGGGTGTTTGCATGCTGTAATCCATATTTGCCTTATTGGTAGCTGGAACCATTTATGACCGGCATTGTTTGATATTTTCCGTTTATGTTTGGACTTAAGGTTCGGTTTTTATGTTTAGTAGAATACTTAACGAACAAATTAAAAATATATAAAATTTTTTTTTTGTTTATTTACTCATTAGGATATTAATATTATTAATTAGTTCCTTTATGTGGACTAATATCGACAAATAGAATAAAATTAACATTTTTATAACATATGAAATGTTCTCATAGGCTATAAAACAGTGTTAATGGCAAATAATTTTTCTATAAATTTTTATTCTATGAACATAAAATTTTAGATAAATATTGATAATTATTCTAACAGTTATAAGGTTTCATAAAAAAGCATTAAATTAAAAAATAGCAGAAATTAATTATTGTTGTCTATTTAATATTAACATTGTCTTAATTAATGTCTTTATCCAAGCCTTGTATGATTGCAAGAACCAACATCATCCAACCCTACATTGTTTTGATATGGATACTACTACAAGTAGACTTATTCCTATATCACTATAC
>NC_051847.1:162764617-162779513 GCF_002237135.1 Teleopsis dalmanni | reverse complement strand
ATTGAAATAATAAAACTTTTTGATAAATAATTTAACATTTATTTGGTATTCAAAAATTGCGTATTTCTTTTTACTTTCGCTGTTCATTATTCTCTTCCGAAAGTAAAAAGAAAATATTAAAAAAATACAGAAAAGAAATATTGTGGATATATTGGTTTCATTATTTTTTCAACAGGATCAAAGCATTTTAATTCACTAACTGCAGCAAAATAAGTGAGCCATAAGTAAAGTTTGCGTCAATTTTTACTGGTTCCACGTTTCAGTACACAAAACCAATAGGAATTGAGTAGAAGATAGTAATGAGTGAAAAGATAAAATTCGTGTTATTATTTATAATATATTTTTATTATTACTTCTGGTTTATGTGAACATTGAAATAAATCTTTGACTAAATTTATAGTTGTAAGTTATAGCATGTTTCCACTGCTCACTTAGTAAGTTACTTAAGCAGCTCTAAGTTTTCTTTAGTTTTCATTTCCATAAGTTACTTATTGGATGTGAAAAAACCGTCAGAGTCAGAAAATTTTGTAAAAGTTGTGGGAGAGATTTTCTTTGTTCACATTTCGATTGTAAACAGAATATATTTAATTTTGTATGTTATCAGAATTTTATTAACTGATCATGGATCAATTAATTGAACGTAGAAAATGAAAACAATTTAATATATGCATGTAATAAATGAATACAGAAAACAAACGTGCAATAGCACTTCTTTCTTCAACATTTGATAGAAACTGGATGAAGAGCTGGATATTGGTAAGTACGGCCAGTAAATATTAAATAAAGTTTAAAATTTAATTGAGTTGCTATTTTAGAAAAGAACGAAGTTGTTTTAAAAAGAAAGCAGCAAGCTTTAGAATGTTAAGAACCATAAGAAGTTTCAACACTGAATGACCACGATCCAAATAGAGAAGAAATAAGACTACATGCTTAGCTATATTTTTTTAGTGCATTTTATTTTATTTACAAGATACACTTAAAAAATATCAACTTAAACCTAACGTAATCTTTGTCTCCAATCTAAATAGTATAACTTAAAACTAGAAGTTAACCTAGATTAGGTTAATTACTTAATCTTACTATTCTAAATACATGGAAAAGAAGAAAACAACTTTATCTAACTAATAATATTGTAATAATAATAATTATAAATTATAATAAATAATAATCGTTCACCGCTGCCAAGTCAACAAAAATGCTTAGTCATTGCTGATGTTATTGTGTTCAGCGATTCGTGTATACAGAAAGCCTCTTTCCATTATTGACGCGATACGCGACAAAGTATCATTGCTTGCTTTCATTAAATTTAAAAATCTCTCATCTGTGCGTTCCTGCAGCTCGATGCGACGTTTCTCCACCTCCACCAAATTCTGAAACTGTTCCAAAAGGTTTTCATTTACATCTTTTTTCTTTCTTTTTTTTCTTTTTTCTGCAGGTGTTTTAGAATCATTCAACTCAGAATTAGGTATTGGATCTGCCGATGAACATGGAGATGATGCATCATTTGAAGACGGGACCTGGTCTGATTAACAAAGAAATTCATTATTTTGACGAACTTAAACAAAATTATAAAAACTCACCTGCTATACTTTCGCAAACTAATTCTATGGAGTTATGTATGGGTGAATTGCCTAGAATTCTTTGCAATATCTGAAAGTACTTCCAGTTAGTTGACATCCCGGCCAAAACTCCAACACACTGCTGTTCCTTCCTGATTTAATATAAACAAACAATTAAATTGAATTGATTAATGAGAACAAATAAAATTAACACAAAAAATTAATAATATTACAGCATTCAAATATTTTTTTATTATATGAGTTGCATATATGTACATATTAAAAAATAAAAACTTTTCAACGTTTTATTTAAATATATAAATAATATAAATTTCATTTAATAACACTTACCTAAACCGTTGGGTGAAGTTGTGCACTTTCCTCTGCACTTCCGAAGCGGTTACCATGTACCCCATTTCACACATCTCTTTGGCCATATCCTTAAATATGTGGCCATTTCGCCGGGGGCCTCGCAATTGAGGAAGATTCTCCGCCCACAGTTCTAGAAATAATTGCACGCCACCTTCAGTCCACGAATTTCTGCTTCTTTTTTTTGTGTTTACCTGCAATTAAATGAATTTTGCTTTATTAAATTACAAACAAATTATAAATTTTTAATACAAACTTGTGAGCTCGAGTCCATTCTCTATATTGATATCCAACTTATAAAGAAATGAAATATATATTTGACATATAAACTCATTTATATATTTTTGTACAGCAATTATATATTTTATTTATACAACACAAATATTTTAAAAAGTTCTTACGTTTTGCTTGCTTGAGTTGCTGATTTTTTGTTTATTTACATATAAAACATATGACATGAATTTCAAATTATGGTAATTTCCCTTATGGGAAATTCATTTTTAAGGGTTGCATTCGACATTTTTGATCTAATAATTTGGTTAAAAAGCACGCAAACTCTTTGTATAAGTAATGAAATTTATTTAGTAATTTTTACTAAATAAAAACTTTACTTGGTAACTAAATGCTTATTTCGTAAGTAAGCAGTGCTGTTCTTGTTGTGGTTTGAGTTTGTGCTATTGCGCACTTTTACTCTTTTATGGTTGGGGGGCTTATTCCCTACCCACAATAAGCTTTAACTATGCTAGAATTATTATCATTTATTTATCTTTTAACTGATGGCGAACCGTAGTAAGCAGTGGAAACATGTTATTAGAAAGGAAATTAAGTCATAAAGTAAAACGGAGAAAACTAACCAAAACAAAGTTAATTTTAGAGAAGTGATTTTAATGTGTTCTACGTAAGTTAATTTTTTCTAATATTATTATATATATAAATTGTACATAAAAGTACATTCACACTGTCTCATATAGGCGGTTTTTGCTCATTATAACCACTAATGACGATCAGCTGTAGTGTATATGTAATTGTGGTGAATTTTTTCTAATTTTTTTTGAGTTTTTGTCATCTGCCAAATGATCGTGAAACCATTTATTTTATTTAAATAAAATGTATTCGTGATATATATATATATATATAATTAAATACAACAACCATGATAAAAACAAACTTAAAACAAACTTAAATATGATTTTCAATCGAAAGATGAAATAATTAATGAAAAAATTAATAATGACAATAATTCCTTGTAATGGAGTCGCGTATTTTTCATTCTTCATTTAAGAAGCTGTACAAATCTGAATAACTGAATAATCGGTTTTTGTTAGTTAGTGATCTTGTAATTCCAAAATGGGTAAGTTATGGAGTTTTCTATAATTATACAGAGAACAACAGGCATTTATTATACATAGATCCCATTTAAGCAGGGCTAACCATTAGACCACGCCCAAATAACAAGCATGCGAAAACCTTTTTAAGAACTTTATTCAACCGTTCAATGCATTTACGAGCATTAATATGCTTGCATTAAACTTTCGCTGGGTTGCATTTTCAATATTTCTATAATGAGTCATTAACCATGGTGGAGGAGGAATCACTATTTTTCCTGTAATTAGCTTCTAGGGATTTTTTGATAGTGCTTTTCTCCCATATAAAGCATTGTGAGTAGTTTTAACATAGCGATCATAGCATCCCAAGATTTTTAAATCATAATCGCAAATAAGCTGCACATTTTTCAAAAAATAACATTTACAGCTGCGGTTAGAGCAGCGAGATATTTTAAGTTTGATTCTAAAAAAGAGAAAATTTTTATTAATATATGATTTTGAAATAATTTTGAATATCTTACCGCAAATAATACGCAAATTTTTATAATAGTCTTTTAAATGGAACTTTCAGAAAACGTCCATTTTCATCAGTTTCTTCCATCACACCATAACGTTCTCACATGGTGAGTTTTTCATGCTACATAAACAACAACAGCTGTGCTGTAAACAAAAGGATTGGGGAAGTAAACATTTAATAAAATCTTTGTTTTTATTAATAAAATATGTAATTAATATATAAAATGTGTATAAATAATTTAATAGATCAATTATATATTTAATTTTTTTTGTTGACATATTATGAAGAGAAGTTCATAAAAGTTTTATCAGCTGTAAATAAGATAAATATAATGTAAACATTTCCTCATTAAAATAAATGAGCAAGTGCTTAAATGAGGCAGTGCGAATATACTACAAGGTTTACATATCATTTTCATTACTTTTACAATAAATTTAATATTCTTTTAAAATATTTAACATTTAAAAAAGTTAAAGAAGCCCTTTTTTACGTTTTGAGTTTGTGGTTTCTACCCAACTTAATTAAATATGGTGTCATTATTTTATAAATTTTACGAAGTCTAAAGTGCTTCACTGTTAGGTAGAACGCTTGCAGCTCTTCGTCAACCGCATTGTTGTCGACCTTGTTGCTTTTAGTTTTGACGAGAAATATGCCACTGGTCTCCATCCCTCTGCTATCTGCTGCTCTAACGCTGCACCGATGGGAATGCGAGTTGCGTATGTTATCAATAGGAAATAATGGCGACATATATATAAGCTTTATCAACGCTGATATACTGAACTTACATGCTTCTAATGTTTCTTTTATGGAGTTGTTCCATATTACCTCTGTTTTTTCGTTCTTCATAATATTTTCGGATAATGGTACCTGCAGCTGTGCTGCATTTAAAGTGTACTAGCGATAGCAATTCAAAATGCGTTAGAATCGGTGAAAATAAGATATCGTTTTTGGGTTCAGAAACTCCCTAATGAGTTGAAAACGATCTTCTGGCAGTCTAGAAAGTCCTACCGATTCACACCGAATTCACACTTTCTGATCTCTATATATAGCTCGGCATCTTTACATGTTTTCAGTACTATGTCGTTACGAATTTTGGGTTCTTATTTTTCTGAGAAGATCAGGCTGTCATTGAAACAGCGGAAAATGAATGTCGTGTTCCTAAAGATGGAATCCATATGCCTTTGGAATGATTGCGAAGCGTTCTTTAACCAACTGAGTCCTTTACGTTAGGTGAGGATTGCTAATCATCATTTTTATAAACCCTCATATTTATGGGAATTTAAGACGCCACAAGATCTCACCAAAATGGCCAGGGAGGCTTTGTCGATCACAAAACTATCCGACCTATATTTACCTTTGGCTTCTTCTAGCTTAGTGACCTTCCACGTAGATATATTAATGTCAGGGTTTCCCAATCGAATAACGTACTGAATCCGCTGTAGATCAGACGGTTCGGCTGGAATACAGGAACGCGATTTTGGTCGGCTTGAAATTTGCTCCTTAGCAACCAACCACTGTCGAGACATTTAGGAGTTGTGCCTGCAACTTCATTCAGAACTTCAATATATAAATCTAGGAGCTTAATGTCGTTTTGATCCCAGTTTCGAGTAGTAATAGTGCCAACAGGGTCATTCTTATCAAAGACCGCCATCGTGATGGAGTTCTTTAGTGTGTCGCTAAAGGATTTAGTATTGGTAGTATTGCCACGAAATTTCGCCTTTTTGGCATCAGGCTTTAAAACTGACGCATCTAACCAGCGCTAACGTTTCGATACAGGTTTCTTTTTCTCTTCTTCGGGAGTATAGACAACCTGTTTTGCCCAGGCTAGCTTAGCCTTTACAGTTTCGGATGTAACCGAAATATGTTTATATCTCTCGAGCGATCTAATCGACACTCGCAGTTCTTTATATATTCTCCTTCAAGGAGGGTCCCACCTCACGGAAGGGCCAGAACGCATGGAGATTGTTGTTTTGTTAGATGGTACCCTCTTATTATCGTCACAAGTTGCGGTAGGTACGTTACTGAAATTTATGGTTCTCGATCTGCAATTTGTGGAGATTGGGAGTTTTATCGAGTTTTCCTCTCTAGATCCATGGTGTTCTGTTATGTCAATATATTATCAACATCAAAGCAGCTTCGCCTCGAGAAGGGTGTGATATAGTATCATTGTACGCAGCAAAGAGTTGAACTGTTATGAAATTTAAGGCGTATTTCACTTAGGCTAGTGCTGTCTACTAGTTTGGGTTATAATTGATCATACTAATCAATAAAATAAGTGATTTAGGTTATAAATGCTAAAATTACTTCGCACAAATTAAGCTATCAAGCTAATTCAGATTAAGGATCTGAGTTCACACTAAAGTATTACCTATCATTATCCTAAAGCACACTCCAAAGGAGCGAATTTTCTACAAAAGGACTCATTGGGATATTCTGGCCGAAAATTTATCCATAAACTCTAAAATTAAAACGACCCCATTATAATCAGGGCTCGGAGCACATATAAAACGCCTAATTATGAATTTTAAGAAAGATTCCAGTATCCGGAAGCAGGATACCATGTATTACAAGGACCGAATAAAAAAATTGAATTCCTTGTGGGAGAATTTCAAATGAAACGATATCGAACTCAAAGCCCTATCACAAATTGTGGTCGAATTCGAGCATTTCAATGCAAGTTATGTTGATAAAATTTTCAATCTGGTGGTTAAATGTTATGATCAATTCAAGATGTAGAATTCAAGGCTAAATCTAATACTACAGGATGGGCAGCTGATACTAAGCCTAAGAGGGTAAAACAAATCTACTCCGCTTATGCAGATTTATATTAATTTTTCCATGTACCTCATTAATGCTTACGCTTAGTGAATGCATCTGTCTTGCTTCTATCTGTATATATTTGAAGAAGTTTATGATAGAGTTATAATTTAATATTATATATCAGCAATGCCATTTTATAAACAATTCAATAAAGATTTAGTTTACTTTTTTGTTTTTGTATTGTTTTGTGTACCAAGAGTAACTCTTTACATGCACCAACCCTTAAATGCATTTTATATGGAATTTCAACTACAACTGCCTTGTATGAAAAATGCATTTTATATTTTCGTTTTAAAAATATTCGGCAGGCGAGTGTGAATTATATTTTATTTTCAAAAATAAGAGTTATTCTTGAGTTTCATATTTACGAGTAAAAGTCAAAAATAACAGATATTTGTGCGTTTTAAAATAAACAAAAAGCAGAATGTAAGAGTTATTTTTGATGAATATAAAGCCAATTTAATTATTATTTTATGAGTTTTATTTTAAAACGCGTATATATAAAAAGTATGCATAATATTAAGCATGAAAGGTGTTAGAATGAGTTTAGACATTTTTTTGTTGCTGCTTTTTTCTAAAAAATTTTTGAAATAACTGTTATTTTCGGTCCCTGTAACAGTACTGCTTCTAAGGCGCATGTTATGATTGCAACATAAATTATCATTTATAACGCCAAATGATAAATTGACACTGAGAGATCACTTTATTTTAAATTGAACTACCATTTGGTAGGTACCTTGTCGTGGTGCGGGGGCTTAGGGCTGCAGTGAATCGTCGGGCTTCATTAACGGGGCGGCACATAACGACGATTGTTTTCTCCATGTTAGGGGCGGTCGAGTCCGAGTCTTTTTATGCGTAGGGTGGCAGACTTTTAAAGAAACCTTACAGTGAGGAGGTGTTTTTGTATGACTAATGTCAGAAAAAAATTCTAAAGTTCCGGTGCAGGGAGTCGGATCCCCTGTACCGGCGGTAGGTGTCGAGCGAGAGGGGCACCTGGCGTCGAGATCCTATGACCTGTCAAATCTCAAAATTTCAATTTCAAAGCAAACTTCTACAGGTAACAATGACAGGGCGCGGCCTCCAAGCCAACTTTGGGTAGGCAGGAAGCCTTGGCTGGAGAGGATGAGGGTGAGGGAGATCAAATCGGATCTCCATTTCTGAACCTACGCATCGACACAACAACCGACGATGACTCGTTTTCACAGGTTAGCAACGTTGATGACATCAGTCAAGAGGTTGAGAAACTTTTACTTGATCCTCCTCATCTAAGGCTTCCATGCCGGGGATGGAGCCACGAAAGGTAGTGACAAAGGAGTAGAAGGTCAGAAATGGCTACAAGCGATCGGTCTACCATCTAAGAAAAATGAGGGCGAGGGACTCCTCCTCCTTCACGAAGAGGGAGAAGGATCTAATAAGGAAGCATGAAAAAGCTGTAGCAAAGTTCGAGAGGGACAACGCTACAGCTTATTCATCAATGGAACGAGGGCAATCCAAAATGGAAGCAAAGTCAGTCAAGGATATCGCTTAAGCGCTGCCACTAAAGACCAAACCCACAGGATCCTCTTTTAAGATACCCTCCTCTTCGCCACAAAAAGGGCACGGTCCGAGGAAGAGACACAGAAGGAGTCGAAAAAGTCTAAATCCTCGGCCTTTTTTGAATCCCCAATGGAACTACAAGTAGCCATCATAGACAAAGTCGACCCTGATGGGAAGGTATCGCCTAAGAATTGGCTACTTGTCGAGACGCGTTTGATGAGAGCAATGACGGAGGCTGATAGTGAGGAATTAGTTTTTGATAGAGCTGGATGGCAGAAAGGTGTTAAGGTTGTTGGTTGCGGCAACAAGAAGTCCTTGGATTTCCTAACGCGCACAATCGGCAGTTTTGGCACACTCTGGCAGGGAGCTCAACTCGAAGTAGTTCCTCGCTCTCAGCTTCCTGTACGCCCGATTGTTTCCCTGTGGGTCCCACCTTCGGTTCCGGACAAAAACGTCATATTGAAACTCAACGGACGGCAGAACCAGGCGTTAGAATCATCTAGATGGCAAATAGTAAATATGGCTGTCTGTAAAAGCGGAACAGGTAGTGACTTACTGATCGTTGTGGATCAACAGTCGCTATTAATATTAAAAAAGGAAGGGACTATCAAATTCAGCCTAGGTTCTCTAATGGTTCGGTATAGTGCAGAGGTAGTGGTAGTGCAAATTAATGTGCACCACTCCACCCTAGCCTCGCTCGACCAGATTAAGTACCTCGCGGAACGTGATGTGGACGTGGCAATTGTTCAAGAACCATGGCTTGTCAATGGCTAAAATAGCTATCATCTCTACACTCCACATACACAAGGTAAGATTAGAACCTGTATAGTTGCAAAGAGAAATCTTAACATTTTTCCCTTAACTTCTTACAGTAATGGAGATCTCACAGCGGTAGTATGTGAACAAAGGCACAGGCCCAGCCTGCTGTTAACGTCTGCATACTTTCCGTACGACGAAGAAGATCCACCATTAGCAGCCTTTCGAGCAGTAACTGCCTATGCAGAATCACGAGGACTGTCTCTGGTAGCTGGGTGTTATGCAAATGGACACCACGAGTTCGGTGATAGCAGTGTTACCAACACTACGTGTTGATAAATGGCTAAATGTGTGCAGTGCAAAAAATCCCAAAAAATCTCGCATTTGGTTTAGGATCAACTTAGCCTAACTCGCACACGTCCTAAATACTCATTGGTTAAACAAATTACAGTTAGAACCCTATTTTTCTGAACTCAATGTAAATTGATTGTAAAGAAGACAAATGAAAAATTTATATAGTGTCTTCGCCTAACTTAAAACTTATAAATTCTGCTTCAACATTAATATTTCCATGATCATCGAAATTGAACTTTAGTTTTTTGACGCTAGCATAGAAAATATAACCAAAACATGATTATTTGTCTTATAAGACAGACAATGCAACATAAAAACACAAACAACACAATGTCAATCCAAATATGAAACGAATTGAACATAAAAAAATGCTTAATATTTGTAATAGCTGGTATAATCGGTCTGTTCCACGAGCTACTCGTAGTTATTTTGAGTAACACTGTGTATACACGAGTGCGTTCCACCAGCATATTTTCAAGTAAATAAGAGTTTCTGAGACAGCGTAACATCCCTGTCGAAATTTGAAAATGCTATACAGACTTTACTCGTACATTTTATTTCAAGTAAAATTTGTGTTAATGCGTAAATCAGTTGTTAAATTTCTGAATTTTGTTTGAATTTAAATTTTTGTATTTTTTATTTGCGCAGCACTGGTATTCTTACCAGACTTTACGCAAAGCTGTTGTATGAATATTTGTGTAAAGAGCGTAATTTGGCACTTTATTTTTGTTACGTTCTCAGTTTGTACTCTACTTGTGTTTTACTTGAGTTTTACTACGAGTAGCTCGTGAAACAGAATTAATATTTTTCCCATATGTTATAAGGTGTTAGCTGTTTGCTTACGACTCAACTTATTTAACTAATATAATTTTTAAGTTAAATTAAGTAAAATATACTAAATTTCCCGTGATATGAAAACAATAAGTGCCCACTCAGTATAAAATGCCTTGCAATTCATTTAGAATTTTAAAACAGTTTTCATATCACTAGGTATTTAAGGTTACGGTTATATTACATGCGAATTTTTTCTTGCGTATTCGTACGAACAAATCAAATGTATGTAATTATATGTGAGTGGTTACAGTTGCTGAGAATTATTCAAGCGACGTCTTGTGTATCTCATGCGAATATTCGATTATACAAAATATTTTGTTTGAAATTGAAAGGTGTGTGGTTCACATAATTTTAAGTTCATAAATGGAAATAAATTTGAAAACAAATACTACTTTTAGAAAATGATTGTGATTTGCTAATTTTTTTGTTTGAGGAAAAGACAAACTCTCCATTTTTATACCTTGAAGAATAAAAATCACGCATCCAAATTCATCCTTTGTTATTTGATATTAATAAATGACTTAATAGCGAATTTTCCGTTAAATATATTTCATCTTGACTATACATTTTGTTTTCAACATAAACGAAACAGAACTGTCAATTCGCAAGCAATGTAACCGCAACAGGCGATGTATTCGCATGAGAAAACATATGTACGAACACGCAAGACAAAATTCGCATGCAATGTATCCGCAGGCTAACAAGAAAATATTACAAAGCTATTCCAGCTGCAGACCCAATTCGGTATAACAAAGAATTTTATCAGTTGGCCTTAATTTACCTACCCAAAATATCAAATTGAATTCAGCAAATTTATTAGTTCATCATATTTAATATTAAATGTTCTTCGTACGTGAATTGGTAAGGTGCCAATGTGTTGCCACATGGAAACAGCTTTAAAGTTTGTTGCTATGTTTGCAACTTACAAAATGTTGTGATGCATAAAATGCAACTCTAGCATAACGGAACTTTATCCTTAAAATAGTTTTCAAACCGAAGTTCGTTCATATTGAGAAGACGCGTTTGTTCACGAAGCGGTAATGGAGGAACAACGCAAATTAATGCAGGCATTGCTTGCAAATGAACACGTAATAATGAATTCTGACTTCGAAACTAGACTAAATTTTGCTGTAAAACTTAATGAAGTTTTATCAGAATATTTTGAAACTTTAAACGATATGTGTTTGAAACTCCTGATGCGTGTACGTTCATGTATGGGTGAAGATTCCGAAGAACAAGAAGCGGAAAAATTAAAATCGTTGAAGAAAATTGCTAAATGTGTGAAAGGTTCAGAGATTGATGACTACAGAGAAGGAAATAAATTTTTTAGAGATCTAAATGGTCGCGCAGCTCCAAATAACGAAGATTACATTAAACGTAAAAGCGAAGGTGAAATCTTCCCAATGGATTTCAGTTTGGTTAAAAACTGTTATTGGATTGAAACAGATAAAAAATTGCTTCTGATGGGTATAAAAGAGCAAGTACGTATCTTGTCTAGCAATATTAAAATATACTTAAATCTTGTATTTTAGATAGTAAATACATTACTGGAGCGAAAAATTATTGATATACATTGGGATGGTAAGATGGATTACTTGCATTCCTCTAATTTAAAAGATATGTTAAAAAAAGTGGACGGAAGAATAGAAATTGACTGGTTTCAAATTTCTGCTGGGGATCTCAGGAGCAGACATAATGAAACATCATGCGAGGCAATGTGGAATGTTTTTCTGCATCCGTCACTTAAACGTTCAAAATGGACTAATGAGGAGAACAACCGACTTATAACAGCTGCAAAAAAATATAAATTTCAAAATTGGGAAGCTATTGGTAAAGAAGTAGGCGGTCGTTCTGACTATCAGTGTTACATACAGTACAGGACAAAAGCCTGCTACAACTTACCAAATCGTTTTAAAAAGTGGGATAAAAATGACGATATCAAATTAATTGAGTTAGTTCATAAAAACACAACAAATAATGTTACTGATTGGACAACAGTAACTACTTATTTTAGATTTAAGCCTAAAGGTGATATTATAGCGCGTTACAATACTAGGTTAAAGCCAGGCATAAATTTTAGTAAGTACAAAACCTTTTAAAAAATATATATATAACACCTATATACAATAAATATATTTTTAGAGCCATTTTCACCAGAAGAAGATATCCTTCTTATTGGTCTTGTTAAAAAGTATGGAGAAAAATTTAGTATAATACCTCGTGATATGTTTCCCGATCGTACTATTCTACAACTACGTAATCGTTACTTAAATACCCTGAAGCATCGTCATAGAAATACAACGTGGACTTACGAAGATGATGATAAATTAACAAAGTTTGTTACTGAACATGGTACATCAAGTTGGTTAAAGTGTGCTGAATTGCTAGGCAACCATACTCGAACGAGTTGCCGCACCCGCTTTATCACTATTAAAAGAATGTTTAAAAAAAATCCTAATTTAAAACTTACAGATGTTCCACGTCATAAAATTCTGAAAAGTGACAATTTAGTAAGGCCAGATCATTATGAAACTCAACTTGATTTGTTAGAAAGTGATGAAATTGGCAAATTAGCATACCATCCTCTGATTAGTATTAAAAAAGAATTAAGATTATTGGAATTAGAAATGAATGCGTCTTTCAAATTCGGCTATGACTATAGCACTTTTAATAGTTATTTCACAAAGTGGCCTGCGTGTATTCCAGCAAAAAACATAATGGCAAATGCATTGAAGATTCATACTCCAATGCAAGTAGACAATTTATTGTTAACGAATTTACCTTTCCATTTTCAGAAAACAGTAGAAAAGATGATGAAAGCTGTAGCGGAACAAAGTCTAAATAATTTGCCCCCAAATTATTCAACATTAATTGCTTATCGAACGTTGTGTTCCTTTAGAAAGCTATTCACTCCAAATTTACTAAAGGTGAAAAACAGTTACAATAATGTGGATTTAACACTGTTCAAACAGCGATTCAGATCAACATTTTTTCTTCCTGGTATCATGTGTTGCTCAAATCCATCTAAACTTAATATTGGACCACTTGAATACAAACCTGAAAATAATGATCCGGAAGAAATTTATCATTGTGGAAGATATTATAAAATACAAAAAGTTACGGACCAAGGTTCCAGCCATGATACAGAAAAGGATTCTATAAATCCACCATCAAAGTAACACATTTTTATTTATTAATCCAGATTTGTGTTTGTATTCATATATAATTATTGTACTTGCACATTCGATATGAATTCACACCTTCAATCAACATTTAAAAAAAATATAAAATTTGAATTTATATTACTTTTTATATCTGATTGTAATTATTCAAAATAAATAAAAAAATAACAAAAATCTTTATTTACTAATTATTATGTACTTTACGTATATGTATATATAGTGGCGTGAATGCGAGAGATGATTCTTTGCTCCAAGAAATTATATTTTTACCTAGACAGTATAATTATAACAGTATTAATACGTATATATGTACGTGGTTATACATGAATTATTATTGTATATTGTAGAGAATATTACTGAGTTTGTGCCACCAGTCTCTTGCATAAAGCAATTTCTAAGCTTCCTAATTCATGTCTTCCTAGTTGGATTCTGTTAATTTCTTTATTTCAGTGAAGATAGATGCTACATTGAAACCATGGTCCTGGGAGAATTCAACATAGAGTTTTGAGGGCTTTATTTTAGCAGTACTGTATTAATTGTAACTTTATTTATTTTTTACCTCTAAGCATTTTTCATTTGTCGTCCTTATAATCAATTTACATACTTAACAGTATTTAATGTGATATTTAGTTGCCAAATATATTATGATATGAATATATATATGAACATGAAAAAGTTTTAGTAGTGAAATTCAAGTATTTTCAAATTTGATGGGTCTGTTCCACGAGCTACTCGTAGTGACTTTGAGTAACACTGTGTATATAGTACACAAGTGTGTTCCACCAGCAAATTTTTGTGTATTTTCGTGTAAATTTTACTTGTGTTTTACTTGAGTTTTAATACGAGTAGCTCCTGAAACAGACCTATTATACAAGTCAATTTTACTGCCTTGAGGAACACTTCTTTTAATAGGCTAGAGTTAAAAAGAAATATTTCCGTGTTTGATTCGGATGAATTAATCAAACATCTTCGATTGTAAAGTATTACAAATGTCTAATGAGATACTTCTTTTTATATAGACCTTATTCAAAAATGTAAAATAAATGAATAGGTAACTTGCCTAACCCTGTACATACATACATATATTTACTTGAACATAATTGATTTTTGACTCTACTTAAATTGATTATTCATTTAAAAATTTGTTAAATACTTTATTGTTTTGTTTTTCGAAATGCGATACTATGTAAATAGTATTAAAACGATCCAAATAAATAATATAAAAGAACAAATAAAATAAAAGGTATTTAACAAAAATTATTGTAAGAAGTCGATTTATGGGTCACACCATGATATTTTGTTTAACATTTTAATTAAAATTAAATTTCTTATTTCATATAATTAAATAAAATAGTCATTACAATTGTACAAATCACTAATTTTGGTTAGCAAAATATCTCATTACTTAACCTAATTGGCAACAGTTTAGATTAATTAAAACAATCGCCAGTGAATCGCCCGTTCAATTAGTATAGAAAGATTATCGCGTTTGGCAAATAAATTAAAATAATGTAAGTTTACTTTAAGTTACTGGGCACCTTAGCGCTAGCCCCAACCAAAAACATAGAAATATAAAAACATGTAATTTGCCTCTGTTAAAAAAATGGAAGTTTTAATATTTAATTTTAATTTTTATAACTTTAT
>NC_051847.1:162752420-162764517 GCF_002237135.1 Teleopsis dalmanni | reverse complement strand
CGAGTGTCGATTAGATCGCTCGAGAGATATAAACATATTTCGGTTACATCCGAAACTGTAAAGGCTAAGCTAGCCTGGGCAAAACAGGTTGTCTATACTCCCGAAGAAGAGAAAAAGAAACCTGTATCGAAACGTTAGCGCTGGTTAGATGCGTCAGTTTTAAAGCCTGATGCCAAAAAGGCGAAATTTCGTGGCAATACTACCAATACTAAATCCTTTAGCGACACACTAAAGAACTCCATCACGATGGCGGTCTTTGATAAGAATGACCCTGTTGGCACTATTACTACTCGAAACTGGGATCAAAACGACATTAAGCTCCTAGATTTATATATTGAAGTTCTGAATGAAGTTGCAGGCACAACTCCTAAATGTCTCGACAGTGGTTGGTTGCTAAGGAGCAAATTTCAAGCCGACCAAAATCGCGTTCCTGTATTCCAGCCGAACCGTCTGATCTACAGCGGATTCAGTACGTTATTCGATTGGGAAACCCTGACATTAATATATCTACGTGGAAGGTCACTAAGCTAGAAGAAGCCAAAGGTAAATATAGGTCGGATAGTTTTGTGATCGACAAAGCCTCCCTGGCCATTTTGGTGAGATCTTGTGGCGTCTTAAATTCCCATAAATATGAGGGTTTATAAAAATGATGATTAGCAATCCTCACCTAACGTAAAGGACTCAGTTGGTTAAAGAACGCTTCGCAATCATTCCAAAGGCATATGGATTCCATCTTTAGGAACACGACATTCATTTTCCGCTGTTTCAATGACAGCCTGATCTTCTCAGAAAAATAAGAACCCAAAATTCGTAACGACATAGTACTGAAAACATGTAAAGATGCCGAGCTATATATAGAGATCAGAAAGTGTGAATTCGGTGTGAATCGGTAGGACTTTCTAGACTGCCAGAAGATCGTTTTCAACTCATTAGGGAGTTTCTGAACCCAAAAACGATATCTTATTTTCACCGATTCTAACGCATTTTGAATTGCTATCGCTAGTACACTTTAAATGCAGCACAGCTGCAGGTACCATTATCCGAAAATATTATGAAGAACGAAAAAACAGAGGTAATATGGAACAACTCCATAAAAGAAACATTAGAAGCATGTAAGTTCAGTATATCAGCGTTGATAAAGCTTATATATATGTCGCCATTATTTCCTATTGATAACATACGCAACTCGCATTCCCATCGGTGCAGCGTTAGAGCAGCAGATAGCAGAGGGATGGAGACCAGTGGCATATTTCTCGTCAAAACTAAAAGCAACAAGGTCGACAACAATGCGGTTGACGAAGAGCTGCAAGCGTTCTACCTAACAGTGAAGCACTTTAGACTTCGTAAAATTTATAAAATAATGACACCATATTTAATTAAGTTGGGTAGAAACCACAAACTCAAAACGTAAAAAAGGGCTTCTTTAACTTTTTTAAATGTTAAATATTTTAAAAGAATATTAAATTTATTGTAAAAGTAATGAAAATGATATGTAAACCTTGTAGTATATTCGCACTGCCTCATTTAAGCACTTGCTCATTTATTTTAATGAGGAAATGTTTACATTATATTTATCTTATTTACAGCTGATAAAACTTTTATGAACTTCTCTTCATAATATGTCAACAAAAAAAATTAAATATATAATTGATCTATTAAATTATTTATACACATTTTATATATTAATTACATATTTTATTAATAAAAACAAAGATTTTATTAAATGTTTACTTCCCCAATCCTTTTGTTTACAGCACAGCTGTTGTTGTTTATGTAGCATGAAAAACTCACCATGTGAGAACGTTATGGTGTGATGGAAGAAACTGATGAAAATGGACGTTTTCTGAAAGTTCCATTTAAAAGACTATTATAAAAATTTGCGTATTATTTGCGGTAAGATATTCAAAATTATTTCAAAATCATATATTAATAAAAATTTTCTCTTTTTTAGAATCAAACTTAAAATATCTCGCTGCTCTAACCGCAGCTGTAAATGTTATTTTTTGAAAAATGTGCAGCTTATTTGCGATTATGATTTAAAAATCTTGGGATGCTATGATCGCTATGTTAAAACTACTCACAATGCTTTATATGGGAGAAAAGCACTATCAAAAAATCCCTAGAAGCTAATTACAGGAAAAATAGTGATTCCTCCTCCACCATGGTTAATGACTCATTATAGAAATATTGAAAATGCAACCCAGCGAAAGTTTAATGCAAGCATATTAATGCTCGTAAATGCATTGAACGGTTGAATAAAGTTCTTAAAAAGGTTTTCGCATGCTTGTTATTTGGGCGTGGTCTAATGGTTAGCCCTGCTTAAATGGGATCTATGTATAATAAATGCCTGTTGTTCTCTGTATAATTATAGAAAACTCCATAACTTACCCATTTTGGAATTACAAGATCACTAACTAACAAAAACCGATTATTCAGTTATTCAGATTTGTACAGCTTCTTAAATGAAGAATGAAAAATACGCGACTCCATTACAAGGAATTATTGTCATTATTAATTTTTTCATTAATTATTTCATCTTTCGATTGAAAATCATATTTAAGTTTGTTTTAAGTTTGTTTTTATCATGGTTGTTGTATTTAATTATATATATATATATATATCACGAATACATTTTATTTAAATAAAATAAATGGTTTCACGATCATTTGGCAGATGACAAAAACTCAAAAAAAATTAGAAAAAATTCACCACAATTACATATACACTACAGCTGATCGTCATTAGTGGTTATAATGAGCAAAAACCGCCTATATGAGACAGTGTGAATGTACTTTTATGTACAATTTATATATATAATAATATTAGAAAAAATTAACTTACGTAGAACACATTAAAATCACTTCTCTAAAATTAACTTTGTTTTGGTTAGTTTTCTCCGTTTTACTTTATGACTTAATTTCCTTTCTAATAACATGTTTCCACTGCTTACTACGGTTCGCCATCAGTTAAAAGATAAATAAATGATAATAATTCTAGCATAGTTAAAGCTTATTGTGGGTAGGGAATAAGCCCCCCAACCATAAAAGAGTAAAAGTGCGCAATAGCACAAACTCAAACCACAACAAGAACAGCACTGCTTACTTACGAAATAAGCATTTAGTTACCAAGTAAAGTTTTTATTTAGTAAAAATTACTAAATAAATTTCATTACTTATACAAAGAGTTTGCGTGCTTTTTAACCAAATTATTAGATCAAAAATGTCGAATGCAACCCTTAAAAATGAATTTCCCATAAGGGAAATTACCATAATTTGAAATTCATGTCATATGTTTTATATGTAAATAAACAAAAAATCAGCAACTCAAGCAAGCAAAACGTAAGAACTTTTTAAAATATTTGTGTTGTATAAATAAAATATATAATTGCTGTACAAAAATATATAAATGAGTTTATATGTCAAATATATATTTCATTTCTTTATAAGTTGGATATCAATATAGAGAATGGACTCGAGCTCACAAGTTTGTATTAAAAATTTATAATTTGTTTGTAATTTAATAAAGCAAAATTCATTTAATTGCAGGTAAACACAAAAAAAAGAAGCAGAAATTCGTGGACTGAAGGTGGCGTGCAATTATTTCTAGAACTGTGGGCGGAGAATCTTCCTCAATTGCGAGGCCCCCGGCGAAATGGCCACATATTTAAGGATATGGCCAAAGAGATGTGTGAAATGGGGTACATGGTAACCGCTTCGGAAGTGCAGAGGAAAGTGCACAACTTCACCCAACGGTTTAGGTAAGTGTTATTAAATGAAATTTATATTATTTATATATTTAAATAAAACGTTGAAAAGTTTTTATTTTTTAATATGTACATATATGCAACTCATATAATAAAAAAATATTTGAATGCTGTAATATTATTAATTTTTTGTGTTAATTTTATTTGTTCTCATTAATCAATTCAATTTAATTGTTTGTTTATATTAAATCAGGAAGGAACAGCAGTGTGTTGGAGTTTTGGCCGGGATGTCAACTAACTGGAAGTACTTTCAGATATTGCAAAGAATTCTAGGCAATTCACCCATACATAACTCCATAGAATTAGTTTGCGAAAGTATAGCAGGTGAGTTTTTATAATTTTGTTTAAGTTCGTCAAAATAATGAATTTCTTTGTTAATCAGACCAGGTCCCGTCTTCAAATGATGCATCATCTCCATGTTCATCGGCAGATCCAATACCTAATTCTGAGTTGAATGATTCTAAAACACCTGCAGAAAAAAGAAAAAAAAGAAAGAAAAAAGATGTAAATGAAAACCTTTTGGAACAGTTTCAGAATTTGGTGGAGGTGGAGAAACGTCGCATCGAGCTGCAGGAACGCACAGATGAGAGATTTTTAAATTTAATGAAAGCAAGCAATGATACTTTGTCGCGTATCGCGTCAATAATGGAAAGAGGCTTTCTGTATACACGAATCGCTGAACACAATAACATCAGCAATGACTAAGCATTTTTGTTGACTTGGCAGCGGTGAACGATTATTATTTATTATAATTTATAATTATTATTATTACAATATTATTAGTTAGATAAAGTTGTTTTCTTCTTTTCCATGTATTTAGAATAGTAAGATTAAGTAATTAACCTAATCTAGGTTAACTTCTAGTTTTAAGTTATACTATTTAGATTGGAGACAAAGATTACGTTAGGTTTAAGTTGATATTTTTTAAGTGTATCTTGTAAATAAAATAAAATGCACTAAAAAAATATAGCTAAGCATGTAGTCTTATTTCTTCTCTATTTGGATCGTGGTCATTCAGTGTTGAAACTTCTTCTGGTCCTTGACATTCTAAAGCTTGCTGCTTTCTTTTTAAAACAACTTTGTTCTTTTCTAAAATAGCAACTCAATTAAATTTTAGACTTTATTTAATATTTACTGGCCGTACTTACCAATGTCCAGCTCTTCATCCAGTTTCTATCAAATGTTTTAGAAAGTAGTGCTATTGCACATTTGTTTTCTGTATTCATTTATTGCTTTATTCATGTTGTGAACAATTGTACAAATATGCATATATTAAATTGTTTTCATTTTCTACGTTCAATTAATTGATCCATGATCAGTTAATAAAATTCTGATAACATACAAAATTAAATATATTCTGTTTACAATCGAAATGTAAACAAAGAAAATTTCTCCCACAACTTTTACAGAATTTTCTGACTCTGACGGTTTTTTCACATCCAATAAGTAACTTATGGAAATGAAAACAAAGAAAACTTAGAGCTGCTTAAGTAACTTACTAAGTGAGCAGTGGAAACATGCTATAACTTACAACTATAAATTTAGTCAAGAATTTATTTCAATGTTCACATAAACCAGAAGTAATAATAAAAATATATTATAAATAATAACACGAATTTTATCTTTTCACTCATTACTATCTTCTACTCAATTCCTATTGGTTTTGTGTACTGAAACATGCAACTAGTAAAAATTGACGCAAACTTTACTTATGGCTCACTTATTTTGCTGCAGTTAGTGGATTAAAATGATTTGATCCTGTTGAAAAAATAATGAAACCAATATATCCACAATATTTCTCTTCTGTAATTTTTTAATATTTTCTTTTTACTTTCGGAAGAGAATAATGAACAGCGAAAGTAAAAAGAAATACGCAATTTTTGAATACCAAATAAATGTTAAATTATTTATCAAAAAGTTTTATTATTTCAATCTACAGATTTCATCAAGTATAGCAAGCATCAAAAATCAATGCATTAAACTAATTTCCAAATATTACTCAAGTGTGGCATGGACCTATAGAAACACAATTAATATTGTGTTTATTCAGAAATTGTTTATTTCTGTATTGTAAAGTATTGTTCTTTTCAATACGTATTAAGGGTATTTACTCTGTCTTACAAACTCATTGCAAGGTGCGCATTTTCAATGCCTTCATAATTAGTTTTTTTATATTTCATACACATCAATTGTTTTTACTAATATAGTTATCGTAATAATAACAGAGGCTAATGAACACTGACTCTGAGCTTCGAAATAAGCGGTCTTAAAAGAAACACATAAATTAATATTTAAATATAAGATGGGTATTTGGCAATACTCAAAACAACTGTGTGGTCACGCGGAAATTCTATTAAATAAAAATAATAAAAAAAATTTTTGATTAAAACTTTGCCGGGCTTTAGGTCGCACTACACCTATTGATCAAAAAACAGCACTAGCAGCAAATTGTTGCTATTTCGATGAAAACTCTTCACCGGGAAAAAAATCACAAACGTATAACATTGCTAGAAATGCTACATATAATTGACGTACCAGATGGTCAACAATTAAACCATAAGAGGGATACTGAAGGCTTAGCACAAATTTATAGATCATTAATCAAAAATTAATTGCTATTTCTATTTGTATATTCACAAAAAAATTTAAAAAAAATTTTTTTTCTAAATTTGTTTTTCTTTTTGGCTTAGTCAAACACTTGTTGCCATTCTTATTAAAAATTAATTTCCTTCTTCATACTTTTTTGTTTTATTATTTATGTGACTTTTGACATTTTAATCTTTTTTAAATAATTGTATTTGTATAATTTGTAATAACACTGAACATGGCCTACGAAATAGACTGAAATAATTGTTAATAAAATATATTACATAAATTAATCATTGTGATATTTTCATTTAATTTAAAATTTGTTTTTTATATAATAAAAGTTAGTATATAAAAATATAAATTCAAAACCACGACCTAAAGCCCGGCAAAATTTAAATCATAAACATTGAGGTCGACACTAATACAAACATTCTAAAAATTTTTTGTTGTAATTTACTACTGTTCGATAAAAACCTCTCTATCGAAATCAATTTAGTTTCTTTTGTCAAAACAGACGTTAATAAAAATCAATTTAATTCAGTTATTATTAAATTTATTAATAGTAGACCTAGTATACCACAAAACTGGTATAAGATATTTGAATTTAACAATTGGTCTAACTTTACTAAATGCCAAATGCAACACTGATCCATACAGCCGTGTATGGGACTACATTTTAAAATTGTATCAGTGATACAAGCGAGCGGTAAAGGTAGTGTTGAAGTAGTTTACAATTTTGTGGTTTTAAAGAATTAAATCGCTATTTATTATGGAAAATAGCGATGAGGATGATACGTCAAGCGATTCAGTCGATGAAACAGAAAGCGATATTGAAGACATAGAGGAAAATGCTTGGACAGATAAGACAGCAGTAAATGACAGTCAACTTGACACAGAAACTATAAAAATTGACTGCGAACAACTCGTTAAAAGCTTACATCGCTTAATAAAAGAATTGCCAAATAAGGAATATGGTTCTACAGTGGAAGATGCTTTAAAACTAAATGAAATCTTAATAGAACAATTGGAAAATTTAAGAAAACTGTTTATGTCACAAGTGGCGCGGATTCGGTCGCGGCTGAAATTGAATGCAATGTTGATAAAAGTAAACAAGAAAAGGACATACAACAAGGTCTCTATTCGAGGTGCATTACTAAAAGGTGCCACATTTTATCTGGAAGGCAATATGTTTTTTAAAGATTTTTCCGGGCATGGAGCTCCAAATAATGCTGATTACATCCAACGTAAAAAAGAAGGAGAATTTTTTCCCATGGATTTAGGGTTGGTTAGCAGACATTATTGGACTGAAAAAGATAAAAAATCTCTTGTTTGTGGTATAAAAGAACAGGTAACTTATTGATCATGTGAATACATAATTATTTTTTGATAACTTCACAACTTGTTTTTCAGTTAGTAAATAGATTAATAGAAAAGAAATTAATAAATGTAAGATGGGAAAGTAAGGAAGATTATTTGTGCTCTTCTAAATTAAAAGATTTATTGGATAAAGTGGATGCTAAATTCTCAATGGATTGGTTTCAAATTTCTGCTGGGGATCTCAAACATAGACATTCTGAAACATCATGTGAGGCAATATGGAATGTTTTTCTACATCCGTCACTTAAACGTTCAAAATGGTCTAGAGAGGAAAATAATCGCCTTATAACAGCTGCACAAAAATATAATTTTCAAAATTGGGAGGCTATTGGAAAAGAAGTAGGCGGTCGTTCTGACTATCAGTGTTACATACAGTACAGGACAAACGCCTGCTATAACTTACCAAATCGTTTTAAAAAGTGGGATAAAAATGATGATGCTAAATTAATTGAATTAGTAAATAAAAATACCACCAATAATGTTACTGATTGGACAACAGTAACATCTTATTTTAGGTTCAAACCTAAAGGTGACGTTATAGCGCGTTACACCACCAGATTAAAGCCAAACATAAATCATAGTAAGTATCAAAACATTTATTAAAATAATATAACATATAAATATGTTTTAGACCCATTTTCACCAGAGGAAGATCTCCTACTTATTGGTCTTGTTAAAAAGTATGGAGAAAAATTTAACGCTATACCACGTCAAATGTTTCCCGATCGTACTATTCTACAACTACGTAATCGCTACTTAAATACCCTGAAGCATCGTCATAGAAATACAACGTGGACGTACGAAGATGACAAGAAATTAGCAGAGTTTGTTTCGGAACATGGTACATCAAGTTGGTTGCAATGTGCTGAATTGCTAGGCAACCATACACGTACTAGTTGTCGTACACGTTATTTAACAATTAAAAAATTTTATGAAAAAAATCCAAATTCAAATCTTAAAGACTTACCACGACACAGAGTTTTAAAAAGTGATAATTTGATTAGAACGGATATGTACCAAACTCAACTTAAATTAGTAGAAACTGAACAAACTAATAAATTAAAATATCAGTCACTTAAAACTAAGAAACCAGGAAGATCGGTAAGATACTCAAAGGAGGAGAAAGAAAAGTATTTATTTGAAACATTGCAGTCATTGGAATCAGAAATGCATGAGCGTTTTAAATTTGGCCATGACTACAGCGTGTTCAATGCTTGTTATACAAAATGGCCATTAAGCATTTTAGCTAAAAATATTATGGCGAATACTTTAAAAGTACATACTCCAACACCTATAGATCATGTACTGCTATCTCACATTCCAGTCTGTTTTCAAAAAACAGTAGCAGAGAACATGCAAATATCCAACAAAAATTTAGACTGTTTACCACCTAATTACTCATCAACAATTGGATATAGAGCACTTTGTTTGTTAGGAGATGTTTCTAATACGAAAAATGAAAAAAAGGTATATCAAAGTGCCGCTGTAAAGCTCTTTGAAGAGCGACTAATGTCAACGTTTTTTAGCGTTGCTATAACATGTACCTTGAATCCAACAAAACTAAACACAAAACCACTTTGTTTAATAAATGAAGATGATCCATATAGAAATAATGAAGAAAAGATCGTTTATTGCGATAGATATTACATAATACCAACAGATGTGAATGAACCACAAAAACAAAATAATGAGATCAGTAGTAACTCAAATTTAATTATAAATAATGAAGATTGTTCCAGCTTAACTATAAAAGCTGAATCAACTGAAGAACCTATTTTGAAAAGAAGAAGATATTTGCAAAACAACGTATCTTCAGACGATATAACAAACACATCAAAAACTATTAATGGAAGTGCAACTATATTAGGTAATACCGGTAGAGAACTTGAAAGATTAGAACTGCCGTCGTGTAGTTTAGAGCAGCCTGGTACTAGTACGAATAATAGCATAGATCAAATAAAAATTAAAACGGAAAATCGATTTGATGAATTAGAACATTGCCATCTATATTTAGATATAGTTAAAGAAGAACACGTAGTTAGTGAACCTCAATAAAATTTGTTTTGTTAATTTATATTAAATAATTTAAATCCATATAATTTATATTATTTATAACTAAATGAATGATAACCTTAAAATATCAGCGTAAAATGCTTTCTTTTTAATTTTTAAACCTAATAGATAAATTTAAAAAAAAATTGTTTGAAAAAATGATTATTTCAAAAATCATATTTTATATAATGAACTCAAATTAAGTCTGTAATAACGTTATAACGTATAGAAAAATATTCAAATATGTGAAAAAAAAATCAATAACACAAATTGATTTCTAATGTCCGTTTTGACGAAGGAAACTATATTCTTAATATAAACTATTGTTTTCAATAGAATGTAATAAAATTGCAATAACAAAAACTTTTTTATTATTTTTGTTATACTAAAAATGTAATTTTCATTTATTGAAGTAAAGTAAATTTTAATTTCTAAATTTATTCGAAATTTATTATTACTTTGTTCAAAAAAAAAAAAATTAGTAAAAAAAAATTCTTTTTTTTAACTGCAGAAAACTATATTTGGCATTTTTCGTTCCAATAGTGTAACCAGAGCAACCAAACTAGCCTATCGTTTTTCATTAATATCCATTAAATCATGGTAAAAATCATATATAGGGTGGAAGTTTATTTCTAAATAAATGGTTATGTAAATACAAAAATGATCAAATAAAAGCTTGATTACTAATTTTTTGTGGCGAGAATAAAATGATCTCGAAGTAAAAATTAAATTAAAAAAGAGATTTTGAATTCCTTAATTTATTCGAAATTTATCGAATAAATTTTACTTTATTATTTCATTTATTATTTAAATATTAAATACTTATATTTGTGACCAAAAATTATTATTATAATAATTTGTTACCGGGCTAATTGGTCAAATTTTAATATAAATAAAAAGACACTAATTTATTATTTATATTTAAAAATCGTTATATTTTATTTCCGATATTATAAACAACGTAAAGGCATGCCAATGGGCTCACCGTTATCACCCATTATAGCAGATATCGTGATGGAAGAATTATTGGAAAAGTGTGTGGAGGACCAGGAATATAAACCAAGATTATTAACGAAGTATGTAGATGATATCTTCGCGATAATACGCAGAAATAAAATAACTCAAATACTTCAAATTTTGAATTCTTTTCACACAAATTTAAAATTCACCATAGAAGAAGAAAAGAATAACAGGCTTCCTTATTTAGATGTTGAATTAATTAGACATAATAACCAAATTCACTTTCAATGGTATAAAAAGTCTTCAGCGTCAGGAAGATTAATTAACTATAATTCCAATCATCCTAAACACGTGATTTTAAATACAGCATCCAATTTTATTAGAAGAGTTCTAGTACTGAGTGACAAAATTTTCCATAATGAACAAAAGAACATAGTGCGTGATATTTTAATAAAGAATGACTTCCCCGTAAGGATTATTAATATGATGCTTAATAAGACCTTTAAAAAGCTCCAACCTAACAATAATAATGACAAAAAAATATATAAATCCATTGATTATGTTCCGAAATTGTCAAACCAAATAATAAATTCTAGTATATATGACAAGGAACGTTATAAAATTACTCATAAGGCAACAAACACAATAGCTAAATTATATAGCAATACGAAAACTAAAATTAATAATAAAGACAAATCTAATGTAGTGTACCAGCTGAATTGTAAAGGTGACGGGTACAATGTATGTAACAAAATATATATAGGTACGACTAAAAATAAGCTTAGGACAAGGATGGCTGGACATAAACACAATTTAAAAAATAAAAGTGGTGCTGAAGCCAATACAGCATTGGCTGTGCATTGTATGGAGCAGAAACATGAACCTGATTTTGATAAGGCAAAAATTTTATATGAAGAAAGGAACCATAATAAGAGGTACTTTCTAGAAATGCTCTCAATACTTCAAGTGCCCAATAATATAAGACTTAATTATAAAACTGATACGGACAACTGTGCTCAGGCTTATAGGAATATTATAAACAAATGACACAGGATGTTTGTAAAGCTTTTTTTTGTTTTTTTTTTTATAAATTTTTTTTATAATTTTAATTTTTCTTTTGTATTTTTATTGTTGTTTTTTCTCTTGTTGTCATCATTATTATTGTATTTATTGTATGATTTTTCTTTATAATCCGCTATAAAAAAAATGTGAACATCCTATATTTTGTGTAGTTTTCCCTGAAGATGACTATCGAAGATAGTCGAAATATCGGAAATAAAATATAATGATTTTTAAATATAAATAATAAATTAGTGTCTTTTTATTTATATTAAAATTTGACCAATTAGCCCGGTA
>NC_051847.1:162740574-162752320 GCF_002237135.1 Teleopsis dalmanni | reverse complement strand
ATAAACGACCGCAAGTGTTTAGCATCTATGAATGAGACAGAAACTTTGAAAATAAAAGAGTGTCTTATGGACTCAAAATGCACCTCAAATTATGTTGAGATGACAAGAAAATTTGAAGTACATCACAAGTTTGCTACTGAACAACACTTTGCGCTTGATAATTGTAACTCTTCAGTTGTGTTCACCATATCTTCTAGCCCGTGTGTAGCAGGACGATGTGGACGTTTCGGACGTTGCTATCACTATATGTCCGGCGGCTTTGTGTTTTCAACTTGCGTTTGTATGAAAGGCTACCGTGGATGGGACTGTACCGAAGATTCACAAGTACCTTCCAGTATGTCTATACTGCTTGCATCGCTACTCTTAACTCTAAGCAATTTACTCTTCTTCCCGAGTATTTATATGGCAGTTCGACGAAAATATTATACAGAAGCAGTCATTTACTTCTTTGCAATGTTCTTTTCAATATTTTATCACGCATGCGACTCAGGAGAAGATGAGTATAGTTTCTGTTTGGTAAAAATCGGAGTACTACAATTTTGCGATTTCTATTGCGGGCTGTTAGCCATTTGGGTCACGTTAGTAGCTATGTCTCATGTGCGTCCTCAGTTCGTATCTCTACTCCATATGTTTGGTGCAATTTTGTTAGCCTTTGGAACAGAACTTAACAAACAGAGCTTGTGGGTATTTCTCGCACCAGCACTTACTGGCATCTGCATAATATCTGTGAGCTGGGGACTGCGATGTCATAAATCCCGTAAATGGTTTCCAGCACGTAAATACCTTACGGTATATATGCCAATTGGCACTGTACTTGTGATGGTCGGTTTAGTTTGCTATGCATTTCTACAAACTAAACAAAATTACCATATCGTGCACTCAATCTGGCACATGGTTATGGCCTTAAGCATCTTGTGCCTATTGCCATCACGGAAATCATTTATACCAAAATGCTAGCATTCGGCTTATACGCGAGAATTCCTACTCATCGAACAGGAGTTCTACATGTGAACTGCAACACTTTGACGATGACTATGAATGCGAAAAGGATGAACTCATGCAAAACACCGAAGAGAGCACCAATTTGGGTTTAGACGTTACACTGTTTTTGGCAGACTTACAGATGTAAACACTAGGATTCTCATTTAGTTTAAGTGCAACCAACTGGTTATCAATAGTAAATAACAAATGAATATATATTTGATATTTTAACACAATTAGAACTGGTGCAGGCAACTGCAATTGCTCACCACTAACCCCAGTGAACTCAGATACTCTAATCGAGTTCGAGAATAATGAACATAATTTACAAATGTACACAATTGCTCATGTCGAATATAGTAAACTAAATAATTAATTACAAAAGAGTAATGCTCATTAGCTTAAGTTGCTTAAAGGCCGGCATATAAACTTTTAGGATAAAATAATTATATTTATTGTAACATATATATATATATAAATATAAAGCATATATAGCTAAAGATATATTGTATGTAACATTCAACCTACATTAGCTAAGAATTAATTATATGTAATAAATTATATGGTAATTAAAAAATTGTAGAGCTTTATACAAAATACTATGGAATAGTTTTAAGTAATGTGAATATTAAATTTGAGGAATGTAAAAAAAAACAAATGATTTAATATAAAATATGTTAGAAAAATTAAATATAAAAAGAGAAAATATACAGGCATGATATTGCAATTTATGAAGACACTCACATGTGCTCTCTGTTAATGTAAATATGGATTGCAGGTGCCGCTAATACTGGAGGAACACTTGTAAGGGCAGTTAAGTGCAAGTTCACACACCACAGCAGACATAAAATTATGACTAACAACAGAATAAACAACCTCCACCTCCCTAGGGTGCAACATATTTAAATAAAAGTACATGTAATAGGAAAGGATAGGATGATTTGTAAGATGTCTGTACAATACTTGTAGATAGTAAACCAATGTTATATGTTCTAACACTCAATCCTTGTATATCATAAATTGTTTTTGTGTATTTGTTAAAGCCAAATAATACCTTTAATAATAATCCTTTCGGATTGCAATTTTGTTTTTAAAAAGATAATGCTTAACATGCTTTTACCGATAAAGCAAGTTAGATAGTGAAATAGTCCTTAATCTAATTTGCAAGTTTGAATTCCTGAAATAAATGTATCTAGTATCTACTTTAATTTGCAAATGTTAAGTTTTTGTGTTCATTCATCTACATAAATAAAAATTATCTACTCAATGTTATAGAATTAATAACTGAAAATATTAAAATATACAATAAATTCGTGTGAAGAGGATAATTAAAAAAAGTACTAAGAGTACTAAAAGGTATTAAAAAATAAAGAGTACTACAATATTATCTATAAGTAAGTTCCTTAAAAAATTCGCTTCAGTGCATTAAATTTATATCTTTTCAATATATGCAAATGATTAACTATGATTAACTTCTATTGCTATGAATATTAAGAAATATTAATTTTATGCCGTTTTCGATTTCTAAATCTAGGGTAACTTTTTGAATCAAGATTCACTTTTAGTGCAATTTTCATTTTAGATGGGTGAATCTCAAGAGAAATGTATAACACTCAAGATTAATTTATAACACTCTAGATATTTTGCCAGAGTGGCAAGCTTACCCTGAAATTAACAGCTGTTTTATATGACTTGACTGATAAAGTGTAATTTGACTCGATATATAAATTTATGAGTATAAATGTCTGTTAACGCAACTACAAAAATATAGGATTACTCTAAAAATTTTTGATTAGGCAACAAAATTTGACAGAACGAGAATGAATCTAGATTGAAAATTAGATTTACTAATTAAAAACGTCATTACATTAAGACTACTGGAGATTTTTACAAAAAAAAGAATATTTTATTTGTTCATATATATAAAAAGAATAAAATATATTTACTATTTTAAAATGTACTGCCAGATGTATGACGTTATATTATTATTATGAAGAATCCTTGTCATAACAAAGTGCTACTTTCGGGGGTTTATAGTTACTGCCTTAATTAACCACCGTTCACACATTAGTGCAAGTAAATTTCGCTTTGCAAAATCTGCAGACATTATTAGTGATAATCCCTAGTTTATTTAGCTAATAGTTAATCTTACAAAGTTCTGTGAATGATCCTGTTATAATTGTCTATAATTCTTGCCCTTCGTTAAGTTCGAATAATTCTTGTATAAACTTAAGCTGCAACTATCCAGAAATCATTTGGAGTATAATAAATTCTGTAGATTGTCCAGGTAAAGGTTTATCTATTAATTTATTTTTTTTCTTCTTTTCGTAAAAGCAGGAAAAAATTATTCTTTCCAGGTTACAAAGCTAAGCTATTGTATTATTCACCTAACTTAAAAATATATGGTCGTCTCCCTTTACACAAGTTTTATTAATTAAAATTTTGTATTTTATATTTCAAACTTTCAGCAAAAAGTGCATTTAACAATTTATCTAATTAAAGATAGGTTTGAGTATGAGTAACCAAAAAATCATGTTTTAAAATGTACATGTAAGAATTTAATGCTCCAGTTTCTTAATTTCCGAAAACATCTCAAATATTAGCCGTAATTTTTTCTTTTAGAGTAACAAAAAATTATTCGCAACTTATGAAAGAAAGCATGTGAAGCAACAACAGTGCTCTTAAAATCTTCAGACTTAGGTTTTACTCGCAAAAAATTTAATTCTTAAGTTTCAATGTAGCCAAATTCATAAATCAGTCTATTGTGAATATTTATTGGAAATATGTTACAAAAGTTCAGTCCATCGTTGAAATCATATGAGTATTTTACTTACAAATAAATTAAAATACATAAATAAATTAATTAATTTAAATGTATAAGATAAAAATTATGGCCGAATGTTCTCCTGGAAACGTATTGGAATGAAGAAGAAGTTAAGATCAAAATGCCAACCATTGCCCTTCTAATATTCATTTTGTTTTCTTTTATTTAAACTAATTAATTTTTATTGTTTACATTTTTTATATATTATATTGTACACAACATAAAAAACATTTTTCATATATAAACATTTACCATTTTTTAATGGTAAATTTGTTTCAACCAGACTTAATGCTGTTTTTTTACAACTCTGAAAGAAAAAATTACGGCTATTATTAAAAATAAATCATCATTTATATAATTTGTAAAGACTTACAACAAGAAAGTATAAAACAATTAGAAAAAAAATTTATAATATGTAATATAATATACTGTGTTTTATTTGATATAATATATTTATATATTATATTATAATGATATAAAATAATTTCATATTTCATGATTTTAAGAGTAGGGAAATTTTTTACTTCATTATATTATTTTCTGCTGAGTTTCATATATTTTGTTATAGTTTTTAGTTAATTCTTAAACATATATAAAAATCTTTACAAGTGAATATAATTTATAACAATTGATAATTAATATAATATGCCTTGAGAAAGAAGGTAAAAAACTTCAGAACGTCGTTGACATTTCATAAAATACATTAAATAATAGGATTAATTTCATTCTTGTGAGTTTATTTTAATTAACTTTTGTTAAACATTCCTTTAGTTAGCGTTCTTTTCAGTACTACTGTTTCAAGTATTAAAGATATTTTTAAGATATAATTATTTCAAATATATATATGACAGCATCCATAACAATTCAATTTTTTTATATATAATCAGAGGAACGGTAAGATGTTATTATTTAGTTCCTAGAACTTTATGATCTACTTTCCAAAACCACTAGACCCCGACTACAAAATGTTGCTTGGCACTTCTGTCGAAGTTCACAAACAACACTTCTTCAGAAACTGTGGAACTACAGTAATATATGATATTAAGTTAACTTTTTTATATCCTCTTACAGTATATTATACTAATCCTGGAATCCTGGAATTATGTAGTATCTATAGTATTTATGTAATTGTTCGTAAAATTAATAAGGAGCTTACAAGGTTGCTAAAATAATTCTATATACTATTGTTTAATCTAATTTAGCTATTTATTTATAAATAAATTTAAGTTTATTAGTTGCTCTTAGGAACAGCAATTGTAAATGTTTGTAAAATGCACAAAAAGAAAAACTAGAATTGACCAAAGTTTAATATATATAAATATATGTGTGTATCTATATTTTCAAGTTAAGCACCTATTATATACGTATATATTATATGTATGAAAAATATATGTTCAATTTATTTTTTAAAAATAAATAAAAAGAAAAGCTACAACAGTTTTTTAATTAAGGGAAAAATTATAATAAAATAAACATTATTTTGATGATGTATGCAATATATCATTGCTTATATAATGTATGGAATTTTGATTTATTATATTATAAAATATATTTATCGTATGGAACAATTTTATTACTGTCCTTATAGACCTATAAAAAGTTTGGTATTTAAAGTTTTCTGATTCGCATTAACCTCTAAGATTTAAGTTCCTTAAATGATTTTATTCAAAGCAATCTATATAAAAAATTGTATATAAATAAATTGTAGTCGATCAATAATAATAAAATCTAAGTCATATGTAAGAGAAGGAATAAAAATCAGAAAAAAAGAATTTGATACTAGTGTGGATTGACAAATTTGTTTATAAGAATACTTCTAAAAAAAGGTCCAGCAGCGGCCATATAGACATTAGGACAAGAGATAATATTTTCTTATTATTGAACCCGATAATTGGGTTCAAATCTTTCTATTAGATAGATATAAACATACTTCTATATTTCAAAATACCTTAACATAAGTAAAAAACATAATTAAATCTTTCTATTAAATTCAACACAATTTACTATATCAAATCAATATCATAAATCAATTTACTCTTCTCTGTCCTTATTCATTATACAACAACTTGTACGGCAGAATTGTTCTCTACTAACTACAACAAAAATTAATATCGATAAAATTATTATAGGAAAGGTTTGCTTATCTTAAGTGATATATTTACTCCTCTAGGCATTATTTAATGATTATTATGAAACAAATATTAAACTAAGGTGATGTCAGGTAACATAAAGAGAATATTTCCGCAATTTTTATGCCAATCAAAACAAAACAATCGCAAAATACTATTAATTAATACCAGCACTTAATTGTACATCAAGAAATTTTATGACTATTTGAGCCTTTTAGCCTCTTTTCTCTGCAACACCATCACTCCACTACTTACTACAATATTTATTAGGACTACATACTTTTGGAGTAGACCTTCAAGTTCACACATTTTTAAAGTCAGCGACTTTGATAATAATGTGAAAATGGTTTGCAAACGATGGTTTATAAGCATATACTATTAATTAAAATCGAAATTACACTTTAGTCATGTATATGTATTTACAATAATTTATTAAATAAAAACATCAAATTTATAACTTACTTTAATAGATATAATTAAATTGTAAAATCACTGTCATAATAGGAAGATTTTAAAATGCTTAAGTTCTATAGCCCATTTCGCGTTCAAACTGCGCTGCGGTTAACGATCCTTCAATGCCTTTGCAATTTTCATTAAATACGCTATATGCGCTCAATTCCTTGGAGTGTTTTGGACTAGTGCGTGTGTTTAAATACATTCCTACTAGCGCAGAGATTATTAAAAATACTATGCCAAAACCTAGTTCGATAGCGATTGCGTACAAAGTTACCCAAAACAGTATATAAACAATGATTTTGAAATATTTAAAATATTTGCTTTCGGATTCGATCTCGGTTTCTGGAATGTTCGACTCAAATTCAGATTCACTCTCCACTTCCCCGCTATCGTTATCATACATAACATTATTCTTTATTAGTCTCTGATTATTATTTTTTGTTTGTGGATGCAATAATGGTTTATTCTCCTCATCATCCTATTAAATGAAGAATATTAATCACATTTATTTGATTTGTTAAGTATATAAAACTTTGCCTCTATGAGAATTCTTGATTGTTTTTCTTCCACGTCGCCTTCTTTTGTAACAGCTGAAATGATAAAGCTCTTAACTGCATCGCCAAATTTCTTGAATCTTTCTTTGCGTCTTTGTCTTAAACGATATTCATTAAGTTTACCTTCAATGTTTTCCATTTAAAATTTTCATTTATTTAACTGAAATTAATTTGATCCAAATATTATTGCTTGCTCACACTGAAAATTATTGTAAACAATAAATAAATTTATTAAAACAGCTGCACTCATTGTAGAGTTGCCATACTTACAATTTGTTTTTCAATAACTATTTGTTGAAAACTTCGTGGCAATCCATATTCAAAGCAATTTTACACATATAATTATAGTATAATTTTTCTTACATTTAGCATATTTCAATTAAATAAAACATTTTATCTCTAATATATAAAAAAAACTCAATGCCAACTATTCGAAAAAATTATATGCGAAGTGAACTTTGAAACATTGAGCGGCAGATGGCGCTGCTCAGTGAAACTAAATATCACATACAGAGGTCAGATTAACATAATTTTAATGTCATCTCATTATTACCAGTTATATTAAT
Source organism: Teleopsis dalmanni (assembly GCF_002237135.1). Classification (NCBI taxonomy): domain Eukaryota; kingdom Metazoa; phylum Arthropoda; class Insecta; order Diptera; family Diopsidae; genus Teleopsis; species Teleopsis dalmanni. Next base: position 162,744,810 of record NC_051847.1, on the reverse strand, counting down.
TTTGATTCAAATCGCATAATATATTTTTTTATATATATTTTTTATCAATTTTTTAAACTAAATTTTTTTACTAAAAATAATTTTAATTGAAATTGTGGTTCATTTTGAATTTGCATTACAAAACTAGTAGTTTTAAAATTTAAGAGTATATAAATAAGTCTGTCGAGCTACTTGTAGTGACTTTGAGTAACTCTGTGTATACACAAGTGCAAATAAAAAAAGCATCTAAGATTTTACACAGAATTTACTTGAACAATTTCTTTCAAGTAAAATTTGTGCTACATTAAATCAGCTGTTTTGGTTTAAATCTAAATTTTTGAATTGTTTATTTACGCGGCTCTGGTAAAAGTAAAAAAATTCTGAAATTACAATTGTATTAACTGTTATACAAAAAAAATTGTGAAATGGTTCTAAAAAACATAATAAATATTTCATTAAGTGAACTAATATAAAGTAGAATATAAAGTACTTAACACACTTCGAGACTGTGAGATTTATCTGTAATAATAACATAAAACATATTTTTTATATTAAATTTAATAACTAACAGTACTTTAACGCATCGAAAGCAAGTACTATACCACTATTGATCTTATAACATACTTGTAGAAAGGTACAACTTAACTTTAGCATCATCAAAAGCAATTCTTGATTGTTAATATTCGGTCTGTCAGTCAAATTTGAAACTATTAAATAACAGTAATTGGTTCTGCATTCGTTTCAATCATAAAAGAAAAATCGAATACTCTAGTTCTGCAGTTCGTGTCCTTACTGGCGTACTAACGGAGCACTGTACCATTGCGCCTATGCTCTAATGATGGCGAGTTCCAACAAAAGGATTATGCAGGAATTGCTAAGATGAAGAGGGGGCAGAATCTATCAACCACTTCCTGTGTCTCTGTACAGAACTGCAGACAAGGCGACTTCAATATCTTGGGGATCGCTTTTTCACTGCTTTGGAGAAGATAACGAAAGCAAACTTATCGGATCTCCTCAACTTCATCTGCAAAACTAAGTGGTTTAACAAGGGTAACAAAAGTTAGCAACTCACCTCTTGCGGCATAACTTTTTAAGGGCATCACAATGGGCAATATATGCCTCTGAGTGGAAATGCTAACAACTGTCAGCATGCGCTTTCTGAACCTAATCCTAACCTAGTTCTTTAAAAACTATTTCGGTTTCCTGTTCGTAGCGTTAAACAGAAAAATTCATATTTATTTCGGAGGGTTCCAAATCAGAGATTAATTGTTAATTCAACTAAAAAACCTATAAATATCAATTGAACAAAATAAGGTAACTGCCAAAAAGAGGAGAACCAAATGCATATCATTAAAAATATATTAAAGTTAAAAACTGTGATTAAAATAAAATAAAATAAAAAAGATTGAAAAATTTAATTTAAACATATATTCTTTATTAGATGAGAACATATTAATGCGATATTTTATCTAAAATATTTTTTTTTTGTTTTTTCATTATAATAATTTTAATAATATTTTTGCACATTTCAGCAAATTCAATGATTTTTAATGAGTAAATAAAATAAAAAAAGGGGTAAAGCCCCTCAAAATGAGTGAGAGGAAAATGCACTAAAAGCAAAGACCGAACTTTAGAGGCAAAAAATATCGTATCATTGCATACAGGATAATGACGTTATATCGGTGTAGATTCTGATATACGACAACCTTGCCCCATTCATTGCGATCTTCTAATTCACGCAGTACTTTCAAAGGATTTAAACTTGTCCTTCTCTCAAAGGATTTAAACTTGTCTTAGGTTATATTAGCAATGAGTTTATATAATATTAATTTTTTTTTTTAATAAAAAGGAACAATTTAACCAAAATTCTAATAATTAAAATGATTTTGCTAAGCTATTTGTTAGCAAAAAATTCAGCAAATAAATTGCATTGAACACATTTCTTGTAAGTTCAATAAGTGAGAGATTCGTGGTTCTTTCGGTAGAAATTCAACTTAAATTTTGATAATTTGGTGTTTGTGTTGTGTATTGTGTATTATGTTTCGTGTAATGTGTTTTGTGTATTGTGTAACGTGTAGATAAGTTTTTATTTAATATTTTTATTCTTCTTCAGATTCTTCGGTAGCGATTGCATCAGTGTCTGATATGACTTCATCGATGCCTGTGCTCAGTTCGATGATTGGTTCCTGTTTTATGTCTTCGACAGGAGTGGCAGGTTGTTCAACGATTGGCTCGTCAGAACTTGTGGCAGTGACATTTGTATCAGATGCTGCTTGTTGTAGTGATTGCAGCTCTTGGGCAGCAATTTCAGCTTCTTGACGGGCGATTTCAGCTAATTCGGCAGCTTGACGTGCTAATTCAGCTTCTTGCTCCTCTGCTGCTTGTTTTTCAATTTCAGCTAAGCGATTTAGTTCTTCTTCACGAACACGTTGTTCTTCGGCTAAACGTTCTTCTTCCGCTTTGCGTGCTTCTTCAGCGACACGTGCCTCTTCGGCAAGACGAGCTTCTTCAGCAACGCGTGCTTCTTCAGCTAAACGAGCTTCTTCTGCCAAACGAGCCTCTTCAGCCAAAAGCGCCTCTTCAGCTAAACGAGCTTCTTCAGCTTTTCGAGCTTCTTCGGCTAAACGAGCTTCTTCAGCTTTTACAGCTTCTTCTGCTAAACGAGCTTCTTCAGCTTTTCGAGCTTCTTCGGCTAAACGAGCTTCTTCAATAACACGTGCTTCTTCGGCTAAACGTGCTTCTTCAGCTAAACGCGCCTCATCTGCCAATCGTGCTTCTTCTGCGGCACGAGCCGCTTCTGCTTGTTGCGCTTGCTCTTCAGCTAAACGCACCTTTTCTTGTTCAGCTTTACGTGCAGCTTTTGATTCTGCAGCTTTTGCTTCAGCCGCTTTTGTTTTACGTTCACTTTCCAAACGTTTTTGTTCCTCTTCTTCAGCCTTGCGTTTCTTTTGTTCTTCCAGAGCCCTGTGCATTAATCAATTAAATATATATTAAAGAATATTATTTGATGAAATTTAATTTATACGTACTTCTCAGCCTTACGTCTGGCTTCATCAATACGTTGAGCTTGTTTTTTTTCCAATTCTACTTGATCCAAAGCTTCTTCATTTACAGTTAAAAGACGTTCCTGACGCATACGAACTTTCTCTCTGTGTTCTTCATCCACAGGATTTTCCAATGGTAGTGGAGCAGAAAATTTTCTCGTTGGTCGGAAAGGGTCCAGATCCGCTACTACAAATTCAAAAAAAAATTTAATCATGTTTTTTATGCTTGTCTTAAGTGAAGAAACATTAGTTTATATATATTATATCTGTTTAACTCTATTTTATAGTACATTGTAAATACTTACATCTCTCCCGACTTGTCCGGTGGTCAACTGATGCAGTCGTGTTTCGGCCATAATCGTTTAGCGGTTGTGTGTGAGTTCTTAACTGATTATGACTGAATTTTATTTGCAATCCAAAAAACAAAAAAGGAGTGTGCACAAAACAAATACGTACAGAATGCAATGTAAAATGGGTGAACAGGAAACGGATACGTTAAATAAATGGGTGTGTTGCAAACAAAACTATTGTACTTTTTGTTTAAATTCGCAAATTTAGTATTATATTTTTCTGCAATCGTTTTTTGAAGCGTTTTTAATATATTCTACAAATCTATCTTGTATTTATTGTTAATATATTTTAATATTTTGAGGTTTTAGAAGTTTACTGTTAAAGTAATTTATAAATGTTTGAAGAAGTTCTAACATTAATATATTATTAAAATAAATAAAAACAAATAAAATAATAAAAATAATATAAAAAAAATATTTACAAAAGAAATTCATTACGAAATAGGTCAAGAAGTCTCAGTGTCTTCAGTGTCTATTAGTATCAACTAACTTCCTTTTAGAAATGTAATTGCTCCAATATAAAATAGAAACATGCATATATTCAGATCGATTAATCTTTAACTTTTACGTACATTATCAATGTCTAAAATAAAAAATACAGAAACTCTCTGAAGAGTCCTATAGCAGAGAGAAGAATAGAAAATGATAGGTACATAACTATTACATTTTTAATATATAATAAAAATTAATTAAAGACTATAAATTATTGATCTCTATTAATTATGACAAAAAAACCTGGAACTAGAGCACTGAAAGTGTGAACAGCCTTGAATACTTGTGGATAAACACGATTAGTGATCGCTTCTAATTTGACAGGCACGAGTTCTAAGCCTGGCACTTGCAGTCCAAACAAATTATATACG
>NC_051847.1:162727123-162740474 GCF_002237135.1 Teleopsis dalmanni | reverse complement strand
TACATTGTGACCGAAAAGTTTTCGGAAATTCTCATTTAAAATTCGCGCGCTGTATATTTTTCGATATTTTAAGTTTATGTAGTTTGGCAGCACTATCCTTAATTACTATGCCAAAAATGAGCGCGATCTGTCAGACAGTTCGTTTACGGCAGCTGTTGAAACCAGTTCACCTCAGTAGTGCGTTGCGAAAAAAACAATGGAAAAAAATATTGAACAAAGAGTTTGCATCCAATTTTGTGTTTCGAACGAAATTTCGTGTGCAGAATCGTTGCGAATGCTACAAAAGGCTTATGGGGAATCAGTTTTATCGAAAACTCAAGTTTATGAGTTGTACAAAGCCTTTCAGGACGGTCGTACGACCGTCGAAAAAACCACGCCAAAAGTCGCTCGAAATATCAAGGCAATGCTGATTGTTTTCTTCGATATTCGTGGTGTGGTGCATCATGAATTCGTCCCTGAAGGACAAACAGTCAATAAAGCCTATTATTTGACTGTTTTAAGACGTTTGCGTGAAAATATCCGCCGTAAACGGCCTCAATTGTGGAAGGATAATTCATGGATTTTTCATGACGATAATGCTCCCTCGCACCGAGCCAACATTATCAACGATTTTAAGGCCAAACATTCAATAAATACCATCGAACAGCCCCCGTATTCACCTGATCTTGCACCGTGTGACTTTTTCCTGTTTCCCAAACTCAAATTACCACTCAGAGGAACGCGTTTTGAATCCATAGAAGACGTAAAACAGAATTCGCAGAGGAAACTCAAAGCCATACCGGAAAGCGCCTATAAAAAATGTTTTGATGATTGGAAGAAACGTTGGCATTTGTGTATCGCTTCTAATGGAGCATATTTTGAAGGAGATAAAATAAATATTGATGAAGATTAAGAATTTTGCGTTTTATTTAAAATTCCGGAAACTTTTCGGTCACAATGTATAGCTGTTTCGAATATTACCAAATGACTTTAAGCTTCACATTTGGCAGTGTAAGGGTTTAAACTTTGGTATTTGCAGTCTCAAAAAAATTATTTACGAGAATTATGTTAGGTTAGGCGATCCCTGGTGAATTCACTTAGGCCTATACACCCATTGTGTTACCGTATATGTAAGAAAAACTCAGGGTTTTAAACCACCTAGAACCTTTGACAAAGCCTAAAATGCTATTTAGTGTCAGGTCTTGCAAGGTTAATATAATTCAAAGTGCAAAAGAAGGAAATCCTATTGAGATAAAAAATGTTGATAGTTCTAAATATATAGGACTTATTAAAAAATATATAAAATATATATTTAATAACAAATAATATTAAATTTTTATTTTAAATATTATTATTAATTGAATCTATTAATAATTTAACCGTTTTACCACTTTAATCCTAGACTTACCGAGAAACATTTCTGTTCTCGTTAAATTGTAGTTTAACAATATTAACTAGTTTTCCACTTATGCTCTTCTGATCTTGGGAAATGATTTTGAATATATTAAGGATGTCCCTAATTATATTACAGTTAAACTTCAAATAACTGGAAATTCTTTAACTCGAATTTTCTGTAACTGGAACTAAATAGAGTGCAACAGAGTTTATAGAGCAAATTACATACAAATACAAAAAAGTTCTTTAACTCGAAAGTCTCCATAAGTCGAACCTTCTCTTTGCAAAATGTTACTTCGAGTTGTGGAAGTTTGACTGTATACATTATCTTATTAAAAAGGATATAGGATTCTTAAGTATCTATTAGCAATTTCCTATCTCTTTCCTATTCTGAGAAAGTTTGTACTTTATATTCAAGTATTATCTGTAGTAATTACCAGCTTGGAGCATTTTTTTGCTAACTTTTTATATATATATATATAGTTGAATATTTTAATTAAGCTTTATATGTATTGAGAAATTTTATAAAGGCTTATAAAGGTTATAATAACACATTCAATAAAGTTAAATTATTATCAAGGAGTCTAAAATTTATTTAAAATTAAATTTTCTTTAAAAGGTAATAATTTTCGCAACAGAGACAAAATCATAGTTAAATAAATAAATAAAAAATAATATTAAATTAAAATTTTTAAATAGATATATTTAATTTGATCATTTCGAAATGGTGGTCTTAAAATTTTTGATATTTTGAACAATCTAATGTATTTGCTTGTCTTTATATATTTTGCAGTTCGCTTTTTCTTATTTGCAATTTATTTTATGTAAAATACTGTAAAAATTCTGTTTGTAAATTTAATTTAATTCAATTTATTTTAATTTTTATTGTCGATATAAACAATAGCATTTGCGCAAAGCGTAAAGCTATTCAAATGTTTCATTTGCCGGATGGCGAAATATCAGGCCTTCTTCGATGTGCTTACAAATGTTAATGATTGAAATAAATTTCATTTATTGAAATCTCTCTTGAAATGTTTATGGCTACATTTAATTAATATCCTTCCCGACAAAATATGCCAATGGCACAAAAATGACGTCGCAATATTGCGCGTGCGAAATAAATAGGTCAAGGCCACGCAGCAATTGCGATGACAGCAGTGATTAACTAATTAAATGATCAACTGATTAACTGATTAACTAATTATATATATGTTTTGATTAAGGGAAAGTCCTCTTTAAGAACAGAAGTTATGCAGTTTGAATCAAAATTATTTGGTATAATGAAATCTAATATTTCCCATAATCAGAAATGTCAATATTTTTATTTATTCGCCCTGACAGAAATTAAAAATCCATTTTTCAATATTTTTTTTGATTAATTTTTTTAATTAATTTAATTGATTGTAAATATATATTAAAATAAATACATAAATGTATAATTTGCCAAAAATTTGATATATAAATAAAAATATTTTTTATTTATTTATTTATTTATAATATTTTGTATATTTCAACTGTTTTGGATGAGTTCGGTTTTGTTTGTTTAAACAAATCCACAAATATGAGAGGCAAAATTTAAAAAATTTTGTATATTCCAAAAATAATTTATATACGAAATAAGTAAGCTCATGAATTGTCGTTTCGTTTGTATATTTTAATTTATTATTAATTTGTTCTATGAGATGTTCAAAAATTATTATTTAAATATATTCATTTTAATTAAAATGAATGTTTGAGGTTTTGTGTGGGTGTGTCTGCGTTGTTTTGACCGTTAATTGTAAAAAAATTTGTTAAGTTCTTAATTCAATTTGAGTTGTTTTGCAATCTGAATAAAGTCTTTTCATTGCATTATATGCATAATACAAATGATAGATCCATCTAAATTTAAGCAGGCACATAATCATTTAGGCCTCAACTTGAACAGCTTCAACTGCAAAGAATCAATTAAGAATCAAAGAGAGAAAAAACACATAAGTTAGTAACTAAATAAAAGGCATTTGAGCAAATCTTGCGATTTTCATTGTTAGTCACAGATGTTTTTCAATTTCTTTATGTTCGTTAATTAACATAAATTAAATGCAATAAATCAATCGAGAATCATGGTAAATATGCATATAAGGTTATTAATGTAGAAAACTATATAAATATATCATTTGGCAATTCCTCTTAAAAAATAGACATCGCAATCTACAAAGAAGATCTACAAAAAAAATTATAAGTAAATTATTGCCTTTCCTTTAAAGTAATTTATTTTAAGAGAGCAAGAACACACAATGTCACCGCCCTCGGAAAGAGCATACCTACCTAAATGTTTCTTTACCTCGATTATAAATTATAATGATAAATAATTCTAACACACGTATAAATATTTTTTTTCTTACTTTTGAAACTTAATATTTATATATTAGAATATTGTCAAACTATTCTTCTTTTATCATTTTTAGAACCATTTTAGTGTATACATGATTACTTCCTTTCATTTAATGTACTTCATTTTTAGAGAGAAATAGCACCGCCCTTGGAAAGAGCATACCTAAATGATTCTTTACCTCGATTATAACGATAGATGATTCTTACATACAATATTTTCTTTCTTACTTTTGATATTATTTATATACTAAAATATTGTCAAACTATTCTGCATTTACGATTTTAATATATATATGATTACTTTCAAAAATTATAGTAAGACATATACTCAAATAGATTACCTATGCATTCAATCAAAATATTCTTTTCATCTATAATTCTAACAAATAATACTCCGAGACAGTTTCCGTAAGAATCTGGTAACTTAGTAATAAATATAATTATCCCAATTTATTATAATGATTAACCGAAAGTTATAACGAATACATGCTAAATACTGTCTTACTACAAAATTCATAGTTTCATCACTTGCAGAATTGGATTTATAATTCTATAATATCCAAATCCTTTAACTAACAATTCATTCTTTTTTAATTTTAATGTATATTGCAATCGATTTACATATTCGTAGAAATGACAATAGTAAGGCTTAGTTAGTCGGTACGTACCGTAAGAATTTAAGTCAAAGCAAAATACACAGGTACGGTTAGTAGTATATTTCGGTTTGGCTAAAGTTCGCTTAAGTTTTTACGGTATGTACCGATTAACTGACCCTTAAACCATGTATATGTACAATTTAACAAAACTTAAAAATGAGAATATTTAGCAGTTGGAACGGAATTGGTATGCAAGTTCTTTGGATTTAATCTTAAATGTCTAGTGGGGTACGTCTACGTAAACTACTGAAGCCTATTATCTATCATTTGACGAACTAAGTTGTTAGTGATGATTTTTCAAAGGTGTTTTATAGATTTCTGCTCCATGTTTAATTTTTTGATTTAACTATTTCAATTAATTATTGAATGGATTTACTTTTTAAACATAAAATTTAAAATTTAACAACGACAAAAAGCATTCTATTGTACTAATTTTTTTTGCTTTGAACTTGAAGTTCAATGTAGAATAGAATAGGAAATAACAGAATTATGGGATTTTAGTAGAGCAGTAAAGAATATCTCACGTTTGAGGTGATTTCAATTTAATACAAGTACAATAGACCTAATAGAGACAGATTCTTCAGCAATAATGGATTCCTGAAGTCGAATTTCTGAAGTCGTCTTCTACAATTTCTAAATTATGCAGGATGGTCCTTTTTAAAAGTTAGAAGATATAGTTTCGTAGTTTTACGAAACTATGTCCATTAAGAACATAACCAACAATTTTCTATTTTATTTTATTCTGTTTAATTTTTTCAATGGTTACTAAAGTAGCCTATCAGCACAAAAGATCAACTATGGTCGTAGTGCTCCGCCCCATTAGGAGACGCTACCCTCTTTATTTCTAAAGTAGCCAATATTAAAGAAACTCAACGCAATACAAAAACTTCACTCCTGAAAACTTACAATATATCTTCTAAATGAATTATTCAAATAATAGCTTGTTATATTTTTTTTTTCTTTATATAAATATTAACTTCAATAAATCAAAGATTATAAATCGAATGATCAGGCAATTTTTTCTTGCCGATACTAAGCCCGAACGTAAATGTCATGTAAAGAAAAGTGATAAAATGATATGACATTCAATTTTTTTAAAAATCTACTTAACACCTCATTTTTTTTATTATTAACAGTTTAATTGCATATTTAATTATTAAATACTAAATAAGACAAATTTTGTCTAATAATTTAATAGAAAGCATATATAATATTATGCTTCTTACAAGATTATTTCTAAGAACATCATTTTTGTTATTAAAAGATATGTCATATAAGTTTTTAAGTTTTTAATAATTAATCTACTATAATCACATCAAATCCCTTTCTCAAATACATGTATTTAATTTTTAAATAAAACATATCTGCTCTAGATCATTCTCTTTGAATAAAATTAATTAACATCTAATTCTTCTTAATTATATTTAGGTCCATTAAACTTAATGTTTAAAAGAACTTAGTTATATCTTTATTAATGATAAATGTCCTAGATAATGGTTAAGTACTACATCTAAACACTATCTTTCCTTACAGTCCTTCATTTCATTTGATTTCATTTGATATTGTCAAAAAATTGAATAATGATTCACAAATTTTTTGTTTTTCAACTTTAAAAAATAAATATATTTAAAAGAGTATAGGACTTAATTGCCAAATTTTTGATCTATTTTCGTTTTCAATGAATTAAATAAACATATTTACAAATGTTAGAAGCAATCAAATGGATAAACAAAAGAAATCTGCTAGACTTACCTTTGTTCAATGAAATGTTTTCATCGACATGTTTTTCTTTGATTCCTCTTGGATGTCTTAAATACCAGGACATAAGACCAATATCAGTTCTGATCTTTTCCGAATCAGTTTGATACATTGGTTTCCTAATATTATAGGCCTTATCGCCGCAAATCCTTACAGATGCTAGATGGCTTTTGCCTTTATATATTTATTTTAAACAATTCAATTTATTTTAAACATTGAGCAAAAAAAATGTCTTGTACAATTTTTTGCCCAATGTCTCTTTAATCTATTTTAGGTTTCGTGATAATCACTTCTAAAAAAGACCTTCACATTGACTTACCTACATATTTACGTGGTGATTCAGGATATTGTATAATGTTATGTACTTCCTTAGCGACATGACGCACTGGGTTTGTTACTCTGGCAACATATGCATCAAGAGCCAACTGTGAGGTTGGTTCATAGTTGTATCTTTAATAATATTAGAACGAAATAATAACAAAAAACAATATGTTATAGAATCAGCACTGTTCAAGGTCTTTAATATATATTTACCCTATCACTGGGAAGGGTGTGGCGCTGCGTGCTCTACGAATAACTGGAGTGTGCACATCGCGAATCAAAGATTGTGCTCTATGACGAATTCTTCTAGTCTCATCTTGGAAGGTCTAATAAAATTGATTACAACCAAATAATTATATTTAATCAACTCTATCTGAATAACTTCTCTGTTGTATAAATCACAATAATAGCTTGTAATATTTTGATTTTAAGTGTAAACAATTAACAAAAACTCACAGTGTAGGGTTCGGTGTTGAGGTAATTAGTTAGAGCACGAGCACCGTATCCTGTTGGGATTCTCTTTAGGTAGGAAGGAGTGACACGTACAGGTGAAGTTGTTATCCTTACTGGACTAAGTGAGCGTGTATACACACGTGAAATGGGTTGGTATACATAGGATGGTGTAGTGTACGTATAGGAAGATGGTGTATAATAACTGTAATAAGTTGATGGTACATATGTTGGGCTATAAAGAGTTGTTGGTGATGTATAACTATAGGTGGTGGTACGCTCCGGAGAAGAGATCACTCGAGTTGTAGTCCGAACAATACGCACTGGTGATGGAGAACGAACAATGCGTGTCGTTGTAACGCGAGCTGGTGAGCTTACAACACGAATTGGCGATGTAACAATGCGGGTTCCAGAAAATATACGTTTTGGAATCGATGAGTAGATTGGGTAACTCGTTTTATATACCTAATAGATTTATTGTTTCTTTGAAGTAAATTCATTTCTTTGCCTTTGTTTTTAAATTAACTTATTTTTGTATGAAATATATGATCAATGTGCATATACCTAATACACAGATATATCATAAATTATATATATATTTATATATGCTGCCATTTTATTCTGCTTACATATATATAAACATATATATATGTATATATATATATATTATACATATATAAACATAATATATACATATAATATATGTATATTATATATATATATTATATATATTGTATATACTTACATATTTATAATTTATGATATATCTTTGTATTACATACATGTAGTTTGAATGTAAATATACTTTTTAATGAATATTATGTATGATGTATAGATATGTATATTACTGACCATGATATTATTGGATGAATGTATCCTCTTTGATGAACTTAGAATTTTTAAAAAATATGATGAAGTTGATAATAAATATGTGTAGTTTATTAATTATTGATATGTTGCTGATGTATTGGATGCAAAATGATAAATGTTTATGAAAAATGCGTTAGATTCACACTACAGAAATAACATAAACTACTTACTCTATGTACAGATGGGTACTGAAAGAAACACAAAGAATTCCGTTAAAAATAATATTTAACCAACGTTAGAAATATTTATAACCAATTTGTGAAATATTCTCCTACTAATATATGTACTTCTATAAATTTAATTAACTTACAATAAATTAACAAAAAAAAGTTTATAAAGTAAAGGTAATCTATTTGTTTATAAGTTCCTGATCTTAAACTCAATGAGTCCAATATTATAACTATTTTCAACTATTTAAATAACTAAATAAAAATTACATATTATATATTTATCAGTATAAATAAACGTATAGTAGATATATTTAAAAAAGACACTACACTGTTAAATATTCAAAATAGAATACTTTACCATACTTAAGCTTCTGAAAATCACTGCCACTAAAGAACCTATCAAGCAAAACTTATCCTGAATTCTGGAAGCGGTACGTTTTTTATTTCAAAAACCGTGCTTAGTAGGACTTTTTTTAAATAAATATATGGAACTTGAACCTTAGTGATTTAGCACAAATATTCCAAATACCAAATTTGTAGGTTTTATTTGTTATAATTTTTGAGCTATTCAAAAAATCAAAAAGTTGACTATGTTTGGGACCAGATATATTCCGGTGAACCAAAATACGCGTAAAAGAAAGACCACCTCAATAACCTTATTCCAAGAAAATAATTCCTCCAATGATAAAAAAATTATAGATACTAAAAGAGATACAAAGCCAATTTAATATTTCTACAGAAAAAGAAATCTTATATTATTATTGTAGAGTTTAAGCTTTTATGTAGATAGAATAAGCTTTGTATAAGAGTAAGCTTGTAAGTTAAAATAAAATAAATAAAAATCAGTCTTGATCGAAACCTAATCGTAAACATTACATTGGCGACGAGGAAAATATTGTTAAAAAAATTATTCAAAAAAAAAAATTAATTTATCGTTAAAAATTATTTAAATTAAAATTAAATTTTAATTAAATTTTTTTAAAAAAAAAAAGAAAAAAAATTTTTAAATCATCATATAAAATTATATGAAAAGCAGTTTGACTCGTGCAAAATAAATTATACAAAAAAATTATTTAAAAAAGAAAATTTTTGTTTTTGAAAAAAATGACACAAAATGAAAGTGTATGCTTCACAAGTACGACCATGTCAGGTGTGCGGGAGTTCAGACCGCAAGTGGACAGTTGGTGCGACTGGGTGGAGATCCTAGACTCCCATTTTGTTGAAATGGCTTGTCAGGACGACAAGATCAAGCGGTCGATCCTGTTAAAAAACATTGGAATGGAGGCTTATGGACTGCTGCGGGACATCTGTGATCCGGATCTGCCTGCAACCCAAACGTATGATAAATTGTGTACGCTTTTGGGAAGTCACTTTTCAAAGCCGATTATTATTTTTCGCGAGCGAAAAATATTTTTTGATGCTGTTCGTGAAAAAGGGCAAACAATTATGGAGTGGTTTGCACTTTTAAAAAAATTAGCAAGAAATTGTAAATTTGGGGCACAATTAAATTCGTTTGTTCTAAATAAATTCGTTACTGCTTTAGACGGTAGAACATTCGAAAGATTGTGTGAAGAAGATGAGACCTTGACAATTGAACGGGCATTAAAAATTGCAATAATTACGGAAGCAAAAAATGAAGCTTTCAAACAGCAACAAACCCATGATGTAGAGGTTAATGCCCTTTTTTAAAAGAAATTTGCATTTCAAAGGCGCAAACAGTGCGAGTACGAATAAAGCTTGCATGCATAACAAAAATGCAAACAGCGGCAGCAGCAGCGGCAGCGGCAGTAAAAAGCAACGGCAGAGCTGTAAACACTGTGGTTGGAGAAACCATGAAAGTAGTAGCTGCAAATTTAAAAATTGCAAATGCAATAATTGTGGACGTGTGGGCCATTTGGCCAATATTTGTTTAAAAAAGAAAACAATAAGTATTGTAAATAATAATGAATGCAAAAATTTTTCTAATTTAGTAAATAATTCTGATACTAATAATTTTTCAATTTTTAGTGTAGATGATAAGTGTCATCCAAAGTCACCACCTCCTTTCGTCATTGATGTAGAAGTGAACGGTGTTAAGCTCGCATTTGTGCTAGATTCTGGAGCAGCTTGTTCATTACTTTCGAAAGGCGATTTCCATAAACATTTTGGGAGAATCAAGCTAAAGAAATGCAACGATCAGTTTGTCACATACAGTGGTGATATTGTGGGGATTTTGGGTGAGTTTAGTGCTTCAATTAAGTGTCGTGGACAGTCGCACAAGTTGCGAATTGTGGTTAGTGATACGCTTAGCCGCCCTGTTTTTGGTAGGGATTTTATGTCACTTTTTGGGATGGAAATAAGCACACTGAGTCAGTTAGATGATAGAGTAGCGTTTCTAAAAAGTAGATTTTCTACAGTTTTTGCTGAAGGGTTAGGAACGTATAAGGTGCATAAGGTTAAACTTAGTCTTAAAGAGGATGCAAAACCTGTTTTTTGCAAGCCCAGGCCAGTGCCATTGGCTTGGCGTAAAGAAATCGAAAGACAGATTCAGGATTTGGTAAAAAAGGGTGTTTTAAAATTAATAGAGGATTCAGATTGGGGTACGCCGTTAGTACCAGTGTTAAAGTCTAATGGTGAATTACGTATTTGTGGCGACTATAAGTCGACCATCAATAAGCACCTGCTAGATGTGAGGTATCCGTTACCTAGGATTGAAGAACTATTTGCTTCCCTTAAAGGACAGTTCTTCACCAAACTTGATTTGTCAAATGCGTACAATCAGCTTGAATTGGTAGAAGAATCCCAACGGTTATGCGCATGGAGCACACATTTAGGTATTTTTAAGATAACCAGATTACCATTTGGTGTTAAGCCTGCCGCAGCCATTTTTCAGAAAACTATAGAAAACGCATTGCGTGGTATACCTAATGTTGTTAATTACCTGGACGATATTCTTATATCAGGAGATACTATTGAAGAGCATAGTAACTCCATTGAAAAAGTTTTGAAAAGATTAGAGAGCGTGGGTTTGCCTTTAAACGCTAATAAGTGTGTTTTCTTTCAAAAAACAATTTCCTATTTAGGTTTTGATATTGATAAAAATGGTTTGTAAAAAAACCAAGATAGGATTTCAGCAGTCGTTAATGCTCCAATA
Organism: Teleopsis dalmanni; assembly: GCF_002237135.1. Taxonomy (NCBI): domain Eukaryota; kingdom Metazoa; phylum Arthropoda; class Insecta; order Diptera; family Diopsidae; genus Teleopsis; species Teleopsis dalmanni. The sequence continues at coordinate 162,729,372 of NC_051847.1, read as the reverse complement.
CCGAACAATTTATCTGAAGTTCGTGCATTTATTGGATTAGTTAATTACTATTCCAAATTTATTCCTAAGTTTGCTGAGATTATGGAGCCGTTATATGCATTGTTAAGAAAGGGTGTTAAATTCAGGTGGACAAAATCATGTCATTATGCCTATGAAAATCTTAAAAAGGAAATTACATCCGATAGATTCCTAGCTTCTTTTGACCCCAGTAAACCTATTATTTTACAAACGGATGCGTCAAATGTCGCTATAGCCGGGACCTTGTCCCACAGTTTTCCTAATGGAACAATTAAACCGATCGCTTTCGTATCTCGAGCGCTTTCGACAGCTGAACGAAATTATAGTGCTATTCAAAAGGAAGCACTAGCCATAGTGTTTGCAGTAACTAAACTGCGACTCTATCTGCTTGGTAATAAGTTTGTTTTGCAAACTGATCATAAGCCGCTTTTGTCAATTTTTGGTGAAAATAAGGGACTACCAGTAATGGCAGCAGCTCGTATTCAGCGATGGGCTTTGACATTGTCTGGATTTGATTATACCATCGAGTATGTCAAGGGGTCAGAAAATTTTACAGACAATATTTCGCGTATACCTCAAGATTTGCTTCCTTCTGTAGATACAGAGGAAAATAGTTATATAAATTTTATAACCAAAAATAATGAGCTAAATTTAGATTTTAAGGTAATTGCAAAAGAGACTGCTCGCGACCCCTGTTTAGCGAAAGTAAAAGCCGCTATTGAAACTGGGAAGTTACATTTGTTAAAAGACAAAATATTTTCGCCTTTTCAAACTAAAAATTTAGAGCTTTCGATTGAGTGCGGATGTATATTATGGGGTTTTAGAAGTGTAATACCTTATACTTTGAAAAACCGTGTTTTAAAAGAGTTACATGCATCTCATTTAGGCATTGTAAAGACAAAAGCTTTGGCTAGGTCGTATGTTTGGTGGCCTAATATAGATAAGGATATAGTAAATCTTATAGATAGATGTATTCCATGTAAAAAGGTTCAGCCTAGTCCAAAGAAAAGCCCACTAATTCCGTGGGAAATGCCTAGCTCAGTATGGTCGCGCATTCACATTGATTTTGCCGGGCCAGTCAAGAATGTTTACTTTTTAGTCGTAGTTGATGCATACTCCAAATGGGTAGAAATTTTTAAAACAAAGCAGATAACAGCGGCATTCACGGTGGAGAAATTAGAAGAGCTATTTTGTAGGTATGGTTTAGTGGATGCCATAGTAAGTGATAATGGAACCCAATTTACAGCATGGGAATTCCAACAATTTTTAAAGGATAATGGCATCAAACAGATTCTTACACCTCCAGGGTTTCCAGCTACAAATGGGCAAGCCGAAAATTTTGTTAAAACTTTTAAAAAATCTCTTGAAGCAAGTTTAAGCTCTGGTGAAAAAGGAAGTTTAGACATAGTGCTTAAGAGATTTCTATTTGATTATCGTACTATGAAGCATTGTACAACAAGAGAGTCTCCAGCTAAACTTATGTTAGGTAGAGAAATGAAAACGCGGTTCGATTTATTAAAACCACCTTTAGTGAAAGACAGAGTGAGAGAAAAACAACTTAGTAACATTCAAAACCATGGGGGTTCTAGAGATATTATTTTTACGGAAGGCACACCGGTCTTTATCCGAGATTTTTCAGACCCAAATAAGGTAGGATGGCAGGAAGCGGTAATTAAGGAGCGTTTAGGTCGACGAACATATGGTTGCACAATATCAAGAACTAATAGGGTGATTAAGCGCCACGTCGACCAAATGATGGCTTATAGTGGTAGTGCTATAAAAAATGACTTAACTACGAATGAGTTGAACGGTGCTGCTGAAGAATCAAGTCCAAATGTAGAGTCAGCCGTCGCTACTACGGAAGGGTATGCGACTGAGGATGTAAATGTAGGTAGTGGTTGCTCGCGTCTGCGAGAACGTAAAACTAAGATTAATTATAAGGAATAATTCATGAATATAATTTAATTTATACGGAGTAATAATTTGTTGTTGAATATTTCATAATTATAATTATATAATTTTAAAGTGAATTAAAATGAATTTCAATTATGCTTTACATTTATATTTTATATTTTTTTTATTTATGTATATCGTGTTTAATTATTATAGTTATAATCTTAGGAGGAGGGCTGTAGAGTTTAAGCTTTTATGTAGATAGAATAAGCTTTGTATAAGAGTAAGCTTGTAAGTTAAAATAAAATAAATAAAAATCAGTCTTGATCGAAACCTAA